>NW_019417217.1:34459-136065 GCF_000390285.2 Anoplophora glabripennis
CTTTTCTCGATTCCTCCGCTTTTCCACTCGGAAAAGTCCAAAAACATGGCAATTTCCCGGGGTCTTGAAAACTCAAGACCACATCTTTTATTTTTAGCTTAAGTAACTGGAAATTTTGTTGCAAATGCCGATTTAAATTTGTCCGACAGAAATTCCTCCGACATTGACGTGTCTACCGGCTGAAACATGCCAAAATGACAGGGTTTTGAAATTCAATTACCACATAGGTAATTTTTAGTAAAATTAATTGTAAATAATTCAGTCAAAAAGTATTGTTGTCCGACAAATTTCAAGCCGCGTTTTTTCAGTCCGACAGCTGAAAATCGGAATTTTCACGGGGTATGATAAGCGCTCTCATTTTTCAGAATAAAGCTACGAAAAGTAGAGTGCATCTTTTTTGCTGTTTTTCTAGCAATATTTCTAATGAAACTATAGACTTCCTTACATAGTTGAACGCAGAAAAAAATATCTTCCAGAATTGATAAAAAAATATATAGTGTGCCATTTGAACAAAAACAGTTGACTATAGCAATTTTGACATATGTTATCATGGAGACGATCTAATGATGTCATTTGATAGAGTTTGAGCGGCGATTTAAACATATATAGGGTTTGTTATAGCTATTTGTTAAAATAAAAGAGATACAGGGCTGCGAATACCAAACTGAATCACCCGGTATAGTGTGGATAGTGTTGTATATTACCCAATATATATATTTTTTCATTGTGAAATTTCAAAGTAAGCAAAAATAAGTTTATTAATAATAATAATAATGGCTCTCTGATCCTTATAGTGTTGAAACTTTCTAAAATGTATTTCGTTATTAGCTCTCACATTTTTCAAATATTTATAAAATGTAGAAATAGTAAGATATTTTTTAGCAGCTATTTTTGTGTGCTGGTCTTTGTTAACACTGACATTAGAACAACAAAAATTCAAGATATTTCTTTAAAAGATAACATTTTTTAACAATATCTCTATGTGGTACGTGCTTTTATATTGATAATATTTAGATATATTTTTTTCTTATTTTGGATTATTTGGATTGATTGTTTCTCAGGTATTGTACGTTTTGCATACACTGTTTGATTTCATACTACGGGATCTTTTTAGGAAAACATTTTTTAAATTTTATAACAAAGTAAAAAGGGAACTTTCTACTGTAAAAAAATTACCAAAAAAGGAAATCGAAAACACAAATCAATAATTTTAAACAATATGTTGATTGTCAGGCTGCGTTCATTATCGTGAACAAAAATATCCGAAACTTCAACCACGAAATTAGATTTAAAAAAGGTAGTATATCAGAACATAAAAAATGCTGTGGTTTATTCGATTATCATCATTTTTATCTGTTATGGTTTATATACGCTATGAACCTATATCAATTTTACATATTTTTTAAATAATGGTCACGACG
This sequence comes from Anoplophora glabripennis, assembly GCF_000390285.2. NCBI lineage: Eukaryota > Metazoa > Arthropoda > Insecta > Coleoptera > Cerambycidae > Anoplophora > Anoplophora glabripennis. Next base: position 35,881 of record NW_019417217.1, read on the forward strand.
CCCATGGTGTTAGCTCAATTCCTGCGAATAATAACAGGAGTAAACAAGCCCCGAATCGGGAGGACTTGATGAGAAACGAGAGCAGGATTTTCCGATAAAAAAACTCCGTGTCTATTTACATAACGAGACGGGGACATGAGGAAATCGAGCACTGTAATAAATGCAAAATGTGACAGACACCGCATAAATGCATTTTCTTTTCTTTTTTTCTTGCTTATTTACAGTACAACGTTAATAGAATTCAATTTTATGAACTACAAAAGGTAGTATAAAAATGAATGTTATACACAATACAATTTTATGCGCTATAAAAGATAGTATGAGAATAATTGTTATAAATGTTATTCATACAACAAAATTTAAGGGAGAGCGTTTTTATGCATCAGTGAATTTATAGCAGTCTTTTGGCGATAGTTTTAGGGTATAGTAGTAGTAAAGGGGCGGCCTCAGCCTGGCAATTAGGCCATAAGTGGGCCCTTTTTGCCTACCCCGCCGTCCCATCACCTGACCACTCTCTGCCTCTGACCCTCCTCGAACCTACCTGACGCCCTAATAAACGCCAGGATTTTGGTCCATGGAAGGTCTCTCACCTCAACCCCTTGCAGCTCTTCAGCACCAAAGACTTTATGTCTTATTCTCCCAAAGGCTGCACACTGTCCCAGAAGGTGGACAGGGGTGTCCTCCCCTTCGCCACATTTCGGGCATAGAGGGTCCTCCTCAATTCCTATTAAGCTTAAATGCCTCCTAAGTCTGCAGTGGCCTGTCAGAACCCCCACCATTTGGTTTAGGGCTCTTCGACTGAGGCTCAGCAGCCATCTTGTCTTGGATTTGCTAGGTCCATGTATAAAACTATGGGCCTGCCTGCATCCTCTATTTCTCCTCCAATCCAGACCTAAAGTTTGATAGGCCCACTTATTGAGGGCCCCATTAATGCTGCCTCGTGTGATACCTAAGATTGGTTCAGGTCCCTGTCCAGGTCCCCTGGACCCAAGACGAGCTAATTGATCCGCCCTCTCGTTACCAGGGATGCCCCTATGGCCTGGGACCCAAACCAACTCTACTTCTTTTCGTCTGGCCAAAGACTCTAGAGCGTCTCCACATTCTTGGACAAGGGCAGACCTAGTCCTCGGGGAGCTAACCGCTCTGAGCGCGGCCTGACTGTCGGAGCAGATAAAAATCTTCTCCTCTGCACAATTCCTTACCTCCTCCTTGCTTGCTACCATCAAAATAGCAAAAACCTCAGCCTGGAAGACTGTAGCATACATACCCAGTGAAAAGCTTTCCTGGATGCCGCTGCCTTCTAGATAAATTCCTGCTCCTGAAAACTCGTCTTCTACCCGAGATCCATCAGTATAGCACACTAGTTTTAGGGTATAAGATAGTTTAGAAGCTAACAATACATTCAGTGTAAGGAAAAAGTAGCATATTTCACTTATTATGTTTATCATTACATTTCCAAAATCGCATACGCTACTATAAACATAATTACACCTCGTAGAATGCTTTTATAAAACTATTAACACATGAATTAATCATAATAGACACTTTTAGTGTGACGTCACATATTTCGGCAACCCGTAACTAATTGTCATAGTTGAAATTGTACAGACCCAATCTGACCCTTGTGTACTATTTACATAGATATTACAAAAATGAACAACCTCAAATTAATTTATTTTTTCTAGGATTTAGAAGTATTTAAGAACAACCAACACGTGTTTAAATAAAGAAATAATTAAACATTAGCCGTGATATCCCTAATGCGCATGCTCATACGCAGGTGAGATCCTGTTGATATGTCATCGTTGTTATCATTAGCGTATTTTCTCTTCTAATGTTTAATCTTGTAATTTTCTAGTTCTACCAAGTATTTTTATTGTTTTTTTTTTGGTGTTGTGTTGTGTCAGTGTATTGAGTTTTTTCTTCCTGAAGTGGTTTATTATAGAGATACTCTTAACCAAAACGGAACTTTTCTTGAATTATATCGTGTTGCGATATAATATTAATTTATTAATTACTGTAAAAGTCAATTGTTCTACAAATTCAAATAAATTCTATAATTCCTTGTCACTACTTGGGGTTTGAAACTTCTTAAATATTTCTAATATTGCCAGAATATCACGATATTTAAGGTAATGTCAAATAGTCCAGGCCGGTATCTGTTTTAAAAATGGTATATTTGGGTAAAACGTGTATGATGGGAGATTTTTGCTTTAACCGCTTCTAAATAACATCAGAAATAATAATTTTTCTATGCAAATAAAAACAACGTGGGCTTAATTGTTATTGCAAATAAGTATAAAAAAATAGCAAAAAAAAATCATTTTTTTTCTTGGGTTTCTCGTCGACAACTTAGCAACTATTCATTTTAGACAAATATGGAAGAGGAAAAAAGTTTTGTAATTAAATTTTGAACAAGATAGAGTTAGTTGCAATTCGAAAAAATAATTATTGTTATTGCAAAAATCGGAAAAATTATTTAAAAAATNCTGCTCCTGAAAACTCGTCTTCTACCCGAGATCCATCAGTATAGCACACTAGTTTTAGGGTATAAGATAGTTTAGAAGCTAACAATACATTCAGTGTAAGGAAAAAGTAGCATATTTCACTTATTATGTTTATCATTACATTTCCTGTTAAATATGCAGAAAATCGCATACGCTACTATAAACATAATTACACCTCGTAGAATGCTTTTATAAAACTATTAACACATGAATTAATCATAATAGACACTTTTAGTATGACGTCACATATTTCGGCAACCCGCAACTAATTGTCATAGTTGAAATTGTACAGACCCAATCTGACCCTTCTGTACTATTTCCATAGATATTATAAAAATGAACAACTTCAAATTAATTTATTTTTACAAGGATTTAGAAGTATTTAACAACAACCAACACGTGTTTAAATAAAGAAAAAATTAAACATTAGCCATGATATCCCTAATGCGCATGCTCATACGCAGGTGAGATCCTGTTGATATGTCATCGTTGTTATCATTAGCGTATTTTCTCTTCTAATGTTTAATCTTGTAATTTTCTAGTTCTACCAAGTATTTTTATTGTTTTTTTTTTTTGGTGTTGTGTTGTGTCAGTGTATTGAGTTTTTTCTTCCTGAAGTGGTTTATTATAGAGATACTCTTAACCAAAACGGAACTTTTCTTGAATTATATCGTGTTGCGATATAATATTAATTTATTAATTACTGTAAGTCAATTGTTCTACAAATTTAAATAAATTCTATAATTCCTTGTCACTACTTGGGGTTTGAAACTTCTTAAATATTTCTAATATTGCCAGAATATCACGATATTTAAGGTAATGTCAAATAGTCCAGGCCGGTATCTGTTTTAAAAATGGTATATTTGGGTAAAACGTGTATGATGGGAGATTTTTGCTTTAACCGCTTCTAAATAACATCAGAAATGATAATTTTTCTATGCAAATAAAAACAACGTGGGCTTAATTGTTATTGCAAATAAGTATAAAAAAATAGCAAAAAAAAATCATTTTTTTTCTTGGGTTTCTCGTCGACAACTTAGCAACTATTCATTTTAGACAAAAATGGAAGAGGAAAAAAGTTTTGTAATTAAATTTTGAACAAGATAGAGTTAGTTGCAATTCGAAAAAATAATTATTGTTATTGCAAAAATCGGAAAAATTATTTAAAAAATTGCAAAAATGCAAGTTTATTTGTCAATTTTTTCAGACACTTGAATAATACCTAGGATTTTCATAGTTTTCCAATTAGACTTCTTAGTGCATATAATCACCACATCAAATTTCATCCAATTCGGTTCTATAGTTTTTACATAATAATTGTTTAATTTTTTTTAATTAAAAATTTTAAAAATCAAATTTCTAAAAATCGAAAGCCTTTGAATACTTGAAAACTTCACCACAAAAAGAAGAGCTCTCAAGCTTTAAAATGCTTTTTGAAAAATTTAAATCGGACGATTAGGTGAGCCGTGGTGATTGTTTAAACATTTTCGCAATTTCACGCTTATAAACAATTGCAATAATTTAATGTTTTTTTCATTTTTTTTATTTTAAAATATGGTTTGAAAGTACTCGGAAAGACGAGTATTTAAAATAAAACGTGATGATCCGCCCATTCTTTTCGGAGTTATAGCCCGTTAAAGTTAACCCTTATTTACAGCAAAACTATAAGGGTATAAGGGCTGTTTTTTGAACTAATAGGTTTGTCTTTCCGAGTACCGTCCAGATATAAATTTTCAAAATTTGCAATCACGGGCGTCCCATTTAAAATGTTACTCAAAGATATTCAAGACCGCGTGAAATCAATGAGGTATCAGTGCAGTGGTAGGGGGAGCAAACACACAGCTACTTCAATCTGAATTCTCGGAAAAATTTCAGTTATCTAAGTTTCTAAGACTAATTTCGATGATTTTTTAAATCGATGTCTCGCAACTAAAAAAATTCAATTTTTCAACTACCTTTTATTATTATTAATTATTGGACTTTTGAGATGCCGATAAACAGTTACTTTAAAAAATGATTAATTTATTATGTTTATTTATTTACTATGTTAATATTCATGACCAAAATTGAAATAAATAGTTTAAAATTTGAAAATTCATGAAAAATGTTAAATTTTATACTTTTTTGCAATAACAACTAAGCCCACGTTTTTTTTATTTGCATAGAAAAATTATCATTTCTGATGTTATTTAGAAGCCGTTAAAGCAAACATCTCCGATTATATGCGTTTTACCCAACCCGAAACAGATACCGCCTGAAATAAAAGAAAACATTTTTGTGGAACTTATGTCGAAAGTTCATAAGGTGAAAAATCGATCTAGTAAACAAATTGAGAAATTCTTCATGGCAATGGCTATGGGGTTGCCTATTATTTGGCGTTTGTGACGTCACTACTAAAAAGGTCTATTTAGTATTTTTACAATATTCTCGACAAAACAGGAAAGGTACATTCCGATGATGACATGAGTGTCCATGTTTTCTGAGATGTTTCACTGCAAAAAAATTAAGGAATCCTCGTATTTCAACGTTATTATAGTTGGATGGTTGGACCCTCTTGTTCTATCATTGTCTTACTAAAAGTGCGATTTCTTGTCTATCTTTCAGCTAAACATGTCTTGGAACCTTGAAACTGATTATAATTATTACATATTTTGGTGTAGAGAGAATTTCTCAAAATTTGTGCAGGATCTACATTAAAGATGAAGCGTTTTTTTTCGGGCAGTTAATCGACGAACATAAATATTCACAATATGTTAAATAACAGGGCAATTAATGATGTTGACCAAATTGTAAATACAAATATTGTTTGAGATTTTAAACGATGGTATACGATATTTTACCAAAAAACTATTTACTTTAAGTATGCGGAAAGCTGTTTTAATGGAGGGACCGAAAATTATTTTACGGATATTTTTTATCAATGTAATAAATTTCGGTTTTAATTTTTTGAGCTCGAGATCTGGTTTGCATGAAAGTAGTAAAAATAAATAAAACATAAACACAAAAACATCTCTTCGTCGTATACCTACATAAAATTTACGTTTTTCTGTATAAAAAAAAATCCCTCACAAAACTAAAACCCATAATTTGTTTAAGAACGAAACAATAATTAACTTTATGTAAAGAAACTATAATTAATATCCAACACAACACCTATGGATACAATAAAGTACAAGCTATAATTTTGGAAGGTCTATGGCGACTTGATTTATTTTGTAATATTTCTTTTTTGCCGATTAATTATCTGTTTAATTATTAAAATGTCATTCAGTACCGTTCATTAATATACCATATATAAAAGGAACTTAATGATGAATAGCTGCGCTCCTTTATTTGNCCGAGTACTTTCCAGATATAAATTTTCAAAATTTGCAATCACGGGCGTCCCATTTAAAATGTTACTCAAAGATATTCAAGACCGCGTGAAATCAATGAGGTATCAGTGCAGTGGTAGGGGGAGCAAACACACAGCTACTTCAATCTGAATTCTCGGAAAAATTTCAGTTATCTAAGTTTCTAAGACTAATTTCGATGATTTTTTAAATCGATGTCTCGCAACTAAAAAAATTCAATTTTTCAACTACCTTTTATTATTATTAATTATTGGACTTTTGAGATGCCGATAAACAGTTACTTTAAAAAATGATTAATTTATTATGTTTATTTATTTACTATGTTAATATTCATGACCAAAATTGAAATAAATAGTTTAAAATTTGAAAATTCATGAAAAATGTTAAATTTTATACTTTTTTGCAATAACAACTAAGCCCACGTTTTTTTTATTTGCATAGAAAAATTATCATTTCTGATGTTATTTAGAAGCCGTTAAAGCAAACATCTCCGATTATATGCGTTTTACCCAACCCGAAACAGATACCGCCTGAAATAAAAGAAAACATTTTTGTGGAACTTATGTCAAAAGTTCATAAGGTGAAAAATCGATCTAGTAAACAAATTGAGAAATTCTTCATGGCAATGGCTATGGGGTTGCCTATTATTTGGCGTTTGTGACGTCACTACTAAAAAGGTCTATTTAGTATTTTTACAAAATTCTCGACAAAACAGGAAAGGTACATTCCGATGATGACATGAGTGTCCATGTTTTCTGAGATGTTTCACTGCAAAAAAATTAAGGAATCCTCGTATTTCAACGTTATTATAGTTGGATGGTTGGACTCTCTTGTTCTATCATTGTCTTACTAAAAGTGCGATTTCTTGTCTATCTTTCAGCTAAACATGTCTTGGAACCTTGAAACTGATTATAATTATTACATATTTTGGTGTAGAGAGAATTTCTCAAAATTTGTGCAGGATCTACATTAAAGATGAAGCGTTTTTTTTCGGGCAGTTAATCGACTAACATAAATATTCACAATGTGTTACATAACAGGGCAATCAATGATGTTGACCAAATTGTATATACAAATATTGTTTGAGATTTTAAACGATGGTATACGATATTTTACCAAAAAACTATTTACTTTAAGTATGCGGAAAGCTGTTTTAATAGAGGGACCGAAAATTATTTTACGGATATTTTTTATCAATGTAATAAATTTCGGTTTTAATTTTTTGAGCTCGAGATCTGGTTTGCATGAAAGTAGTAAAAATAAATAAAACATAAACACAAAAACATCTCTTCGTCGTATACCTACATAAAATTTACGTTTTTCTGTATAAAAAAAAATCCCTCACAAAACTAAAACCCATAATTTGTTTAAGAACGAAACAATAATTAACTTTATGTAAAGAAACTATAATTAATATCCAACACAACACCTATGGATACAATAAAGTACAAGCTATAATTTTGGAAGGTCTATGGCGACTTGATTTATTTTGTAATATTTCTTTTTTGCCGATTAATTATCTGTTTAATTATTAAAATGTCATTCAATACCGTTCATTAATATACCATATATAAAAGGAACTTAATGATGAATAGCTGCGCTCCTTTATTTGGTTGAAATTAATTGCCATTTTATTATACGTCAAACTGAATTCATACATGACAATTAATTAACGAATGTCAAAACAGCGTGGATGGTGAATATTTGTTAGCGAAGTTAATTTATGTGAAGTGATGCTATTAAAATGAGTCTTTTATAAATTCTGCCGGTATTCGACAAATATTTTTTACATAAACATACAGGGCGCTCTAGAAAGGACGCCGCCGCCGCTGCACCAAGGACAGTAAAGTAAGGAATACAATTACTTAAACTTTTCCTTTAATTTCACGAAAACAATGCTCAAATAGGTGGATTTTTTTTATTACTTATTTACATATTTATTTATTTGAATCACTCTTTTAACATACGTTGTAGTTTTGTATCTCGAAAGGATCATAAGTGGGGGAAAAAGGGTTAAATAATCAATTTTAAGTAGCAACAGGTTTAATCTGCCTTATTTTATGAATGCCTATACACTGTGTCAACCTAGTGCGCGTAAGGCCAATATCTAGGTTAATAAAAGATATAACTTAATTTTTTTTTCTACAGAGTTGCCTACTTTCCCGAGCTGCACAAACTGAAAATATATTTGCATATACAGGGTGTTCAGTTTTTCCTGGGCAGGTACCAACTTAATTTTTACGCCGCCCGTTCCTTTGGCTGTAAATCCGGTATTTTACATAAAAATGGTTTTTTTGCAAAAACTACGCAACTTAGGTATAGGGAAAGCTATTAAAAAATTGTAGGGTCTACAGAAAGGCATCTAATGAAATCATAAAACACAGGGTGTTCTATTTGAAAAAGTCGAGATTTTTCAAATTTTAAATTATCAGGTTTGGCACGATTTTTTTTTGCCCCCTGTATATCGCAGGTCAACTTTTGATACGTTTTTTGAAAGAGCCATCTTTACTCTACAGTTCCTGAAAAAAAATAATTTCTAGCTGTCATACAATCATAATTATGTCAACTACTAGAAGTGACGAAACATAAGAAAAAATAAATAAAAGTCGATTATCTGGAAAACTATCAATATGTTAATAGGGATCATAACACAAAGTCCCGTTAATTTTTAACGTAGAATACGATAATGTCATAAAAAATATAGGTTTCCATTTAAAAAAATTAAGTTGGTACCTGCCCAGGAAAAACTGAACACCCTGTATATGCAGCTCGGGAAAGTAGGCAACTTTGTAGAGAAAAAGTTATATCTTTTATTAACCTAGATATTAGGACTTACGCGCACTAGGTGGGCACGGTGTATAAAGGTTGTCCCAAAAGTAACACAGGATTTGTATTGTGCGCCATTTTCATTCCGAAGAATTGACAGTATTGTGCAGGGCCATATGTTGTAGTAAACAAGTTGCAATTAGACAAAATGGAACACAATACGACGGATGAGCGACAGAAGATTGTGAAAATTCACACAGAGAGTGTGTAGCTGAGACTGCGCAAATAACGTGGAATTTCTACATAATGGTATAGCAATTTTTTAAACTGGTCTATTAAAGATCAATAAATTCTATAAAAACTGTTATTTAAGGGAATTTTTACGATTCATTCAAGTCAACAGATATGAAAAATTAAAATTGTTTGATTAAATGCTCAGTGACCTCTAGCAACTCTTAAATAAAAGGCTAAACGGTTTTCAAATGAATTTAGAATGTTGAAATAACATGTGTTGTGTTAAGTTAGAAAATAAAAATAGGATAGTATGGTAGAAGGTGCAGGCAAGAATTAAATTTAAGACGTTTGGTTGTTTGGTAGTTATGGTGGTTATTTTGAGCATTTCAGTAAATAATTTTTATTTTGATATTGCTTTCGTTGATTTTAATGAATTATATTAAATTCTCGAAGCCAGTAAAAAAAATGTTTCATCGTCAAATGGATGATAAAAAAAAATTAAAAAGAAAAAATATATTTATTGCGATTTGATTTTTTTATTTAATCTCTTTCTCCGGTCACTGAAATATGCAGTGTGATGATAAAGTTTGGAACAAAATTGATAACTTTTATACTGAGTGAATAAAAAAAAACGAGACAGGTCGATTTTGTTCTCGGGAGGGGCATCTTTTAAGATGATTCAGTTGTATACAGGGTGACCCAGAAAAGCTGGACGGCCAGTAAATTTGTTTTTTCTTATGGAACACCCTGCATGTTTTTTCATATTCGGGTAAAGATTTCCCTTACGAATACAGTAATGTAATGTTTATCTATCTCAAATAACAAGCGAGATATTGCGAGAAAATTATATTTTTTCAAAAAATTATTTAATGTCATTTTTCATAAAAGAAATTGGAACTTGGAAACGAAACAAATGCAAATAATTAACGAAAAAAAAACGAAAAAAGTTTGCAAGTTTAGCAATAAAAATTAGGGTTCTTTTTGTTGGCACTCAGGTCACTGATAAAAGTTATTAAATTTCGGTTTTTGGTCCTTGCTTAGAACAAAAACCCCACTGTTGTAGCGTGACATTTTCACAAATTAGCACGTTATTATAACCTTAATAAACTTCGCAAATTTATCACTTAGAAGGAATGGTACATTTAACTGAACGTGAAAGGATAGAGACGATGGTTGGATATGGTGATGAGCTACGAACACGTGCAAGTAAGCTGTTTAATCAAGACAAGACAGACCACCAATTGCACGATCTACGGTGAGTAAATTGGTCGCCAAGTTTACAGAGACTGGGTGTGTAATAGATGGAACACGACAAGATCGACCTTAAATCATTGAAGAAATCAAGTTAAATGTATTACTGGAAATTGAAGAAAATCCCCATCAGTCAATAAGCAAGACAACTATAGTAGGATCATATTCGATGCAAAGTAATAAATAAATCATTGCCTGTCAAGGGAACCAATGAAGTACGCTTTTAAGGGTTTTACAAATTGAATAATTTCTTTATACATTATGAAGGGACGAGGGGATCAGTTCAGGTCTGGCACCCTTGTTCCTACAAAAATTCCTTTATTCTCATAAACTATTTATTTTAAATGTAATTTATTATAAATCCAATTTGTTTCCTAAATTCCACATATGTACTACATTTTACCTCTGTACGCGCCACTGTTGTTTACTTGTTTTTTGGAAGCGCTCTCTAATTGACGGCAAAGCTCGCCAGGTTAGTATTTGACGTATAACCGACCAGTTCGTACACTCGATGCACCTGGGCGACTACAGCTACTACCAGAACACAGTGCGTATGCAGCGGTATTTCAGATTTTACATTGAATTTCATTTTAAATTTGAAATGATTTATCTTACGCCTCCTAAAAATGATGTCACGATTTTCCTTTGATAAAAGGCCGACAATTTTTTGCTCTACTTTGCATCGTATACGATCCTACTATAGCCCTAAACAACAATGTGGACCAATCATATGTTGTAAAGTTGCTTCGTACAGAAAAGTATGGATATAAAGTCCAGCGAATTAAATAAGGATGACCCAGACCGCCGGTTGCGCTTTTGTGAACAATTAATGTTACGGTGTGATGAAAATCCAAACTTTTTAAGCAACATATTTTTTTCTGACGAGGCCACATTCTGTTAAAATGGCTCAGTACATCGCCATAATTGTAGATATTGGTCAAATTACAATCTCTATTGGGCGCAAGAATTTAATAGTCAGCGTGAAGGCAAATTAGATGTATGGGTGGGAATCATAGGAAGGCGATTTTTAGGTCCTTACTTTTTTAAGAAAACCTCACTGGTGCTAGATATTTAAATTTTCTTCGTTTTGAGTTGGTGCCAGCTCTAGCAGTTCTTTTCCGCAATGCTGCAGACGGCGATATAATCCATGAAAATATTTGGTTTCAACCAAATGGAGCTCCACCTCACTTTGGCTTAGAGGTTCGGCAATATCTTGATGATACATTTCCTGAAAGATGGATAGGGCGGAGAAGATCTATTGAGTGGCCCCCGCGTTCCCCCGACTTGACTCCTCTGGATTTTTTTCTATGAGATTATATAAAATCAGGGTATACTTCAATCGACCAAACAATGTAGCAGACTTACAACTGAGAATTCGTGATGAAATGGAAAGAATCAACATCAATCAACAGAAATTATTGAGCGGAGTGTGTAAACTGTTTACACTCGCGCAGGCCAGTGCCAAATTGTTTTGGAGGACAATTTGAAAATTTACGTTAAATTTCGTTAATTATTTGCATTTGTTTCGTTTCCAAGTACAATTTCTTTTATGAAAAATGGCATTAAATAATTTTTTGAAATAAATGTCATTTTCTCGCAATATCTTGTTTGTTATTTGAGATAGATCCATCAAACCTTACATCACTGTACTCGTAAGGGAAGACTTTATCCGAATATGAAAAAATATACAGGGTGTTCCATAGGAAACAACAAATTTATTGGTCAGCTTGTATACAACTGAATCATCTTAAAATATGCCCCTCCCAAGAACAAAATCGACCTCTCTCGACGATTTTTTAAAAATCAATCAGTATAAAAGTTATGAATTTTGTTACAAACTTTATCATCACGCTGTATATTAGAGGATAGGTAAAAATAACTTCTTGCTGTAAATCGACAACTACTTTTATGACGTTTATCGACTGAAATGTAGACGCAACAAGCCGAGACACCGTGCTCATCAAATCAGAAGTCAATTCGGCTGATTCGAGGGCGACTGTTAAATAATCGATAGCTATCTGTCACTTAGGGGAGCAGCGCTATATGTTCTCGGCGGCTAATAACTATTGATAAACGCCATACGTCACTGTCGGAGTTGAATTGCAAATGGAGGAGTCAAAATACTTCTCGGAATGAAGGCACTGTACGGGAAGCTGAATATTTATCGGTGATTCACTATCTAGATGCATACATTAGACCAAACCATTAACCGCCGACACCAGAAAAAGTTTTGATTTTAGGAAAATATCATTTATTAAAAAAAAGGTTGAACAAAAAATAAATATGTACGTACCTTTAGCTGAAACCGTATACAATTTTTAATACATTTAACTACATAACAAATATTTTTTTATAAGAAAACCTTGAAAACAATCTGGGTGAAAACCCACATTACACTTTTTACATAAATAATAGTACATAATACAATAACTATGGTAACTAGGATTTTACCACACCAGATTGATAAATGGTGTGCAATTTAAAAAAATATATTCGTCTGATTTTTAAAAATGCCCCTTTAAGAATGTTGCGCCACTGTAGCCTTTTGATAGGCTCCGTAATTTTGTATTTCACGACAACTATCTCTCTGTCATTGACAATAATATTACATTGTTTCGTTGCTATGGTGATATACACACGCCATGGTGTGCTTAATTTTGAAAAAAATTGAAGATATCAGAAATAGTGAAGAAGCAACAGGAGATTTATTGCCGGAATACAACAGTTTCACACAATGGTGTATCGAAATGAAAATAATCTAATCGCTTATTCGTCTGACAATTTTAAAACCAAAAAATCTTCTTCACTTTGATGCTACTACTTCATGCTGAAAACCATACTGGCTGTGAAAAAAAAGATAAACATTGAAAAATACCCTAGAGTTGGATACAGGACTAAAAAATTCAGCGTATTAATAAGACGTGGATAAATTCTTTATGGAATCATCGGACGACCATTTTTTTATTTGTTCTATTATTTGTTAAAATTTAACTTCATCCAATCACAAGATGAATGTAAAAGCTAGGTTTTAAACGATTTTTATTGTTTCAGGTTGCCTTAGCCATAGGACCAGCGGGAGCCTGTCGTTGAGAAGAATTAGTTAAAATGATGTCAAATGACATCGGACGACAGCAGAATATTCCAGATTCAAAATCACTCTCAAATAACAAATTTGTCCAAAGAATTTTTCACTCTGTATGAAAATACATATCTTATTTACATTTTCGGACGTAACAACTAAAAACAAACATTTTTTCTCTCTGGCATTTTTTCGATAAACGCGATAGTTTTTTTACGATAATTTACGAAAAACAAACTTCGGAAATTTTACAGCGCCAATGGCTGCAGTCAGGTTGCAATAATACAAAAACATCAACACACTACTCATTAATAGCTAAAGGAAAACGCTTTTCTGGTAAAGTAATTTTAATAAATATATTTTGAAGGAACAGTAAGTATTCGTTATGTAACAAATCAAGTTATTTTAAGTGTCCAATTTAAATAATAAATTTTAATTTAAAACTACCTACTGTAATCTCGAATGTAATACTAAGGAACATAACGTTATTTTAAAGTAAAAAGTTTCTAAAGAATATTTTCAAAGTAGTTCCCATTTTTCTGTAAACACAATCTAACACAACAATTAAAATTATGACGTACTCTTGCAAATATTTCTGGGTTGTTACGAATATCGTCAGCTGCGAGAAAGATTTTTTGACGCAATTCCTCAACAGTATTAACAGGAGTAGCATAAACAAGACTTTTCAGTTGTCCTCATAAGAAATAATCAAGTGGGGTAATGTCCGGTGAACGGGCAGGCCAACTAACGGGTGCATCGACACCACGACCTATCCAACGTCCCGGAAAATTTAAATTCAACCATTGCCTGACAGCTAAGGTACTATGTGCCGCAATCAGAAGAAGTTAAACTGAAATAGATTTTTCCGGTTAACTTTTGGCTAATTTATTGCAATCTGTAAAACAGAACATAAGAACAAGATATTTCTTGAAACATTAGAGTATCAAAGTGTGTATTCAGCCAAAAGAAAAATTATACTTTAAAATCCTGCGTCATTTTTGTTTACAACTACACCCTTCGGCTGTCATTTATTAATTATTAAATAGACCTCGCTTTGAACTACACCGCGGCTGTTACGGAAAAGGGCAAAAACCTACATGTACGGTGCAAAGAACCTCTGGCAAAGAGCAATAGACTAGCCAGAATTCGTTGTATCCACATGAATAAAATGGCATCGAGTAACCTATTCCGACGATGTTCTTTTTACCATATATGTTAATACATTTCCCGTTCAGTTTACTGACCGGCGTATGATCCGAGATGAAGAAGAATCTAAGACAGTTTCATTGTTGGATAAGCACATCCGTATGAAGCGTACAGGGGAGAAAACCATCTAAGGCATTTTTTTAGGAAAAATAAGTTTACCATCATAACTGATACCTGAAATGTAATATTTTAGTGTATTGAAAACTGGTACAAGATATAGTAATGGCCATACAAAGCGATGATGAATATGATGTATTTTTTTTAGTTTATCTAAAAACAAGTTTCGTTTCATTGAAGTATTTACTAAAATCTACAATTCCACAACACCCATTTTTATAGAAGATTTAAGTTCATTCCTTTTTATGAAGAGTTTCGTATTAATTCTCAGGATTATCCATTAAAAAAAGTTGACTAAATTCGGCATTAAATTTCTTATCACCCCGTATGAAATTTAATCATTTTGAAATTATGGCAGGGAAGTTTACAGTTTTAGTTACGTCCCCTATAAATTTCAATGTTCTAACTTTATTATTGTAAAATACACATCTTGAATTAGGGAGTTTTATTATTTTTTTTTTGAAGAAAATTAAATATATCAAAAACGGTTAACTTTAAAAATAGGATACCTCTATCAAAGTTAATCTAAAAATTGACGTAGAATCAAAAATTGCAATAATATACAGAGTGTTCCATTTAAAATAACGTCAACCTCCGCTATAACCGAAAGGTAGATGCCATTATTTTAGTTGAGAAGGGCATGCCCGCAAACATTATTACCCAAATTTTCAAAATTAAAATCGAAGTACTCTCTGAAATATGTCCAATGACTCGTCACCGTGAGCCACCCTGTGTATATTGTAAGTTATTTTATTTTTACCAAGACGAAAAAAAAACGGAAATGACCCCCTTCCTTACATCCTTCCAATCTGAATTATCATAATAAAAAACTATACATATATTTAAATATATGGCCCTAAAAACGATATACAATACAGTGTGTCCCGAAATTCATGCAACAAAATTTGGTCACGGATTCTTAAGACAAATTTAGGGGACCTGTATTTTTTCTTTTTGCCAACTAGCCCCCTCTTTCGGAGTTACAGCCCACTGAAATCTGCCCCATAAGAAGTCTTTTTTATATCTCAAAACCATGTTGTACGAGAATCACTAAATTTGGTACACAGGGGTTTTATGACATGTGGAATCTCATAGTTCTAAACTTTTTGGCGAGAAACCCCCTTAAGACACTTTTTCGTGGGCCTCCTTGTATTGTCTTTGGAACCAGAAAAATTTGGTCGCAAATTTGATTTTTTTTTAAATTATTAACTAGAAAGCCATTGAATTTATAAACTTTTTTGTCTCTTGATATTTTTTCGTAAAACGCAATGTTTTTGAGGAAAATGACGAATCACGATATGCATTCACTCACATTTTGACATTTTTCTCGAAAACATTGCGTTTTAGGAAAAAAGTATAAAGAGACAAAAAGTTTCTAAATTTAATGGCTTCCTAGTGGACAGATAATTTTTAATAAATTTAAATATGCGACCAAATTTTTTTGGCTCCAAAGACAAGGGGGCCCACGAAAAATTGTCTTAAGGGGGTTCCCCGCCAAAAAACGTTGCACCACCAGATTCCACATCTCATAAAACCTCTGTGTACCAAATTTAGTGATTCTCGTACAACAGAGTTCTGAGATATAAAAAAAGGTTATTCTTAGGGGCGGACTTCAGGGGGCTGTAACTCCGAAAGAGGGGGCCACTTGGCAAAAATAAAAAATACGGGTCCCCTAAATTTGTGACCAAATTTTGTTGCATGAATTTCGGGACACCCTGTATATCATTGAATTGCAATGGTGCACTTATTTAAAACTTTTTTGTGGCCCTGTACTTATTTTCAAATCCACGAACAAATTTTTTGCGAGCGTTCAATTTTTGTTTATTTAATGTATTTACTAGTTAATGAATTTAATCAATTTTTCTTAAAATTTACCATAACATACGGTGTGGCATACTAAAAACAAATACACTCGCTCGTAACTAATTCTGTTAGCAATCCAATTTTTTCAGAAGAATTGATAAAAAAACTAAAACGCATCGTTTAAAACTATGTCTCAAATTTCATCAATTTATAATGCAGAATAATTATTTTATACAAATTTCAAATTTCTGTCCACATAAAAAAAATATTTTACATTATAAATCAATGAAATATACAGGGTGTTGCAAAAAGTTTTTCAGAGAATTCTCGGGCAGATTTTTCATCCAAAAATACGAAAAAAATTCCTATAAACTTAGGTCCGCAAATGCTTCGTTTTCGAAATAGAGATTAAAAAAAATTAAAAAAATATGTTTTTTTATTGATAATTTCTATAATTTCAAAATTTTTCATTGGAAATCGTTTAAATTTGGGTCAATATATTTATGATACGTAGGTTCCGTATAATTAGTACCTTAATTGTATAGTGTTTGTCAAAGATAGGTTAGCATGATTTTTAAAAATCTTCAGTAGCTCGAAAGCCGCTCGCTAAATGACAAATGTGCACTGTTTTTGCTCTAAAATAAATGATGTTTCTAAAAATAAGTAGAAAATCCAGTGGCGTAGATTTTCTGGTCAAAAATCAATAGGTACTCGGAAATTTGTTCCAAATATGTTGCCTTTTATCAAAACCTTCTATCTTCCCCTTGAATTTCGTCTAAACTATGAAGTCCGTTGACCATATATGGACCCTACTCACGTTTGACAATTCCCTAAATGTAACCTGGACAGTGGGCATACCATGTAATCATAAAATAATTGATTTTAGAGGTGTATGAAGTTGATAGTACGGCACCAGCACGCAGTTAGAATAACGTTTTCAACTTTTTTAGCGGAAAGTCAAGAAATGCCATTTTTTCGACACGATCTAACGACGTTATGAATTATCCAGACTTTAGAGTTATTATAGTTAATTGTAGGAATTTTTGTCCTTTAATTTGGAATATCATAGTGATAATAAAAAACGCTTAGTGTTCAAGTTATATGTAGTTAAAAAAATGAAAAAAGTGCCGAAAATTTGAAGTTTTTTGCAGTTTTCCTTGTGAAGCCGTCACCTGGCCAGATTCGGATTCAGCAGCCCAAAAAACATAAAGAACCGGTAGGAAAAAAACTTCTGCATTGTTTTCCTGGAAACGCCGTTTCTGAACCATGGATGACTGAACTAAAGATAATTTTTTTTATTCGGTGATGCCCTACCGAAAGATAACTCAAGTACTACTCCAATGACTTTTTACGAAATCACAATGAAACATTTGGAACAAAAAAAACTGTTAATAGAATAGTTTGATACATTAGTGAAATAGAAATTGAGGAAAGACAATCCTTTTGTTCATTTTTTGACATCTTGCATCGGAGAGACGAAGCGCATGCGGATTCACATGAACTTTTGTGCTTATTTTGCTTAAAACATTTATTTTTCTTTTCAAAAACTCTTACATAACAGATATACTGCATTTAAAAATATGTTGTATACGTAAAATAGAAAATAATAAAAAATTTTGATACTGCATAATAAAGAGAAAATTATTTTATTTATAAACAATATTCCAAAAATTTGCAAAATACATAAAAAACATTCTAATCAAATTTCTATTCAAATTTGGAATGATGTTCGTAAAAATTTTCATTATAATTTTTTAAATCGACTGCGTATGTTAAAAATAATGATCGACAAATGCACACTTCAGTCCGCGCATAATTTTTCATAGGATCTGCATATTTTATTGAAAATCGTAGGATTACCAATTCGTCTTTTTGACAAAGTCCTCGGTTCCGATTCAGGGCAAGGACCTTATAGGACGTGGACCTTTCCGGGAGAGTACAATGCACCTTGTGAAAAAGCCTTGTACTTTTATTTCATCCATATGGATCTACGGGCTTATTAAAAATTAAAAGATTATGTAATGCGTACATTACTGCAAGGTCCCGTTCTTACATTTTCATACGCTTGAATAGTTCCATTTGAATTAGAAGCAAATGGATCTGTTTGATTGAATCTATTTTAGTTTGTCTGTCAAAACTTCAGCAATTTTTTAACACCTGTCTAAACATTATTCAAATTTGAATTTATTTAAGATAATATTAAGATTATCCTTAATTGCGATACCAGCAAACGGAAAAAAGGACGAGCCTCATAAGCTACATTACCAGACAAGTTATAGTTTTGTTTAAAGTAAAACATTTTCAAATTCACGAGATGAAAAAGTGGAAATATAAGAGACAACGGTGTTTTCCTTTTCAATGTTGACACTATAGAAATATTCGGGAACTAAAAATTGTTATCCTAAAAATAAAAAATATATATCATGGTTGGAATTGGAAATTTTTTTGGGTGGGGGTTGTTGCCTTATATTACCTGAGAAGCTAGAAAGTAGTTTTGATTCATGAACTCGATTTTTGAGATAAATGGAATGGCGTAAACCGCATCTCGATATCCTGATTCGTTTCATAGATACAGAGCGTTTTTCAATGTTGGCTCTAACTCTTTTGGTTCTTGAAAATATTCGAGTTTCGTAAGGAAATGTTTTACAGTATCTTTATTCTGTTCTATTCACATTATTATATATCTACCTGAAATGTCCATTCAAATAATATTTCATACATTTTTACACAAAAAAATTATTTCAAGGAATAAGCCACTACTATGTTTTCCATACGACATTTCAATAACCAAGGTTAATCCTTAATTTTTCTGTTATTTATATAAATTTTTGTCCGTGCGATTATTGTATGAACAAATAGATATTTAAAAAAATGTCACAGGTAGAGGCGTTACGGGTTCACTCATATCTCTATGCCACTGGTTAAAATTCCACTCACTCTATTACTCACTCTATTAAAATGTAAAACCACTAGCATGGTTCTACAAATACATCACACATCATCAAATAGTTATTTACACTATAAAGGAGGTAAGTATTATTTGGCAATAGCATCTGAGACTGGTAACTTATACTTAACTACTGCGTGGTGTATAATATTTTATCTGCTCTCATAATTCTTTATGGTTCACGAAATAAAGATTAGGTTTTATTTTTTGACATTTCTTAGGTAATCAATATTCATTTTGGCATTATTCGAAACCTTGCAAAGTCGCCTTGGTATGTTTGGATTTTGTCGTTTCTAAGGTGTTTATAAACAAAGCTACATAAAAGTTGCAATTGTACCGTTTTTGAATTATTATTTCTAAATGAGTGATTTTCAAGTAGAAAGTGCAGCAAATGCTGCCTGCGAATTTTTATTGCCCGAGAAGTCGAAAGTGCGCTACGGCAGAGCACATAGAAATTTCAAAGAATGGTGCCAGAACAAAAATACTGGTAATGTCACTGCTATCATATTTCATGGAGAAGTCAAGAACCTTAAAGTCACCGGCGAGTTTGTGGAGTGAATACTCAATGATTAAGTCAACTATTTTCATAGAGGAGAACGTGGATATATCAAAATACCCCAAGCTGAGAACAATGAAAGCAATTTTGAAACGTAAGAATGACAGCTATACATCTAAAAAGTCAAGCGTTTTTACAAGGGAACAAGTCAACGATTTTCTCGTTCAGGCATCCGATAACACATATTTGTTAATGAAGGTAGTGACGTTCTTAGGCATTGCAGGAGCATACCGTTCTGATGAGTTATACAAACTTACTTTGGACAACGTCAATTTCAAAAATTTCGATGACATTGATGCAGTTACAATTCCAGATTCTAAAAATAGTATGTCACGTACGTTTACAATTACTTCCTGTAAGATTAGATTGGAAATTAAAACTCAAATGTCACGCTTTTTTATGCGCTATCAAGCAGGTAGATGTAACAACCAACCAGTCGGCAAGAATACTCTTTCTATAATTCCTAATAAGATTATACAGATTTTGAAACCAGAACATCCTGAAACATATACAGACCATTCATTCCAAAGAACATCGGCAACGTTATTGGCTAATACAGGAGTTGATGTATTAACAATCAAGAGACATGGCGAGTGGAAATCAGCCACAATTGCAGAAAGTTATGTTGCTGACAGTTTAAGCAACAAAAATGAAATAGCCAACAGGATTCTTTACAATGACACTTCAACTCCAGGTTCTAGTAGTACCTTGCATCATGCTGTTTTAATGGATCAGTCAGATAATATTGAGCCTCCGGTGATTGAAATGGAGCGGTCAAATCATTTGAGAAAAATGTGACAATTAATAAAGGCGAGGAGAATGATTTATCCAGATTTTATAAATGTTACTAAATGTAATAACTGTACAATTACTATAAATATTCATTCATAATAATTAATAAAATGTAATGTTCATGTACTAGAACTATTCTACAAGCTCCATCGCCACCAAGATTCCATACCAAAACAACACCCTTTATACACACCCTAAATCTGAGTAGTCTGAAGTAGTAGTAGTAGTAATAGTAGTAGTACTTTACTTTGGAGAAGACTACTACGCCAAAGATTATTCTAAATTCCGAGAAACCTACATATTTGTTCTATACCTACTAGCCTCGCAGAATATTATTAAGAATACAGATCCGAATACGAAGGACCCTACTAACTCAAAAAATTAATAGTAAGTACAATAATAAGCCGTTCCAACATGACGAATAAATAACGAATATAAAAATTAACATCGCATGAAACAGCAAACTATCATAATCCCAGAAGTTCAGGTAAGATTGTTAGCATAATTTATAGGACGCAGATATTTCGAAGAGAAGATATATTTTATCCCTTCGAAACCAAATACCTACCTCATACTAAAACTATACATGATTTGTCTACAGATATTTCAATTGCGAAGTGATAAATGTTATAATTATTATAAATAAAATAGAAGTCTCTGTTGGAAATACTAATCAGAAAAAGTTTGAAGCAACAGTTTTACTTGTAAATAACACCGATGAACAAGCCGATTTTGAACTGGAAGAACTCCTCACATGCATAAATGGATGTGATTTAAATAATTTTAATGGAAGAATATGAAAATTCAGTAACAGATTACGACAACCAGGAAGAATATAAAGCAGTGAGAAAAGTGTACTACGAATTTGGAGATATCTTTTATTGTGAAGGAATTCCACTGACATTTACCAATATTAGCATGAACAAAGTGACAAAAAAAAGTTCAGAATTGTAATAGATTACAATAAACTAAATGAAACAATATCAGATAAATTTCCTATACTCAATATAAATGACGTTTTGGACAAATTAACACAAAAGCAATATTTTAGAAGAATAGATTCAGATAGCGTACCTATGTCATCAGATAGAAATGGATCCTGAAAATATTAAGAAAACAGCATTTTTAACAGATAATGAACATTACGAGTTTCTCAGAATGCCTTTTGGACTAAAAAATGCTCCTTCAACGTTACATAGACCCATGAACCATATACTATCAGGTCTACGCTATATGGATGACATATTGTTGTTCTCAGAGAGAAGTAGATAATGATGGACCTATAGTTTGAGCGAATCTGAAAATACCAAGGCCTAAATTTCGAAAGAGTGAATTTTCTGACCGAAGTGGTTCACATTTCCTTCAATTTACCTGAAGAAAGTCCCTTTAAATATGTGTACTTCTCTGCGGGACACTCTATATATGATAAAACGTAAAGCTGATTAGCTTCTTTTTATGTTTGCAGCTTACTGCTACTCCACCAGAAAAGAACTAAACATCAGTGATTCATCGAGATCAAATTAATACGGAGTAATTTGATCATCACACCCTTTGGAACATACCAGGCACGATTCTGACGCGTGTTAAACTGCCAAATCTTCGTCAATTACGTGTCGTGGTCCATTTGACGTGGTTTATTGTAATGCTACTCGCGCGCCCGTCGAAATAAAAATAGCTTCAGGCTTAATTGAAGGTGTAAACAAGAGTTAAACTATGTCATTACTTTTTAGTGTCGTTGGCACTCTGGAAATAATAGGCAATAATAGTAAGTAATGATAAACAGGCATTTAATCGAAGATTCGTTATGGAGACGTTTGTCTGTTAAGTCATCGAAACGTCGAAAAGCACTGATACGATGCGGTATAGTAAAAAAAATTACTTATTTCGGAAAGTTGGACAAGCAGTAAATGCAGTTGATAGCAATTTAAATACAAAAAATTCAAAAAGTAGGTGATTAAATGCAATGATTCATATTCGTTGTCATTGTGCATGTTTTACTACAATGATAATACAGGTTGTTGCAAAAAAGAAAGTCAAACAGTTAACTATATTATAATCTTTGGTCAGAACAATGGAGCTTTATGCCATTTTTCACTTAGACGCCTTTTTTCAAGATATAGGCTTTCATAGTTACAATTAAAACAACGTTGTTTTTTAATACATTTAGTTGAAATTTTACATAGATTTTTGTAATACATTTTTTATCATTTTGCTTAAACTCCACTCCCCATTTTTTTTGCAAATAAGTTTGCCTCTGAGATGCCACCCAAGTGCGCACTGCACACGGTAAGGGAATCTGTCTCATTGGGATACATTTCTGAATGACGTCTTTATTTTCTTAATATTTTCATTTTTTTTTTTTTGGGAATTCTAATATTGGAATCTAACTAAATTAAAGCCAGTGGCAGCTGGGGAATATTAAAATGGTCATATTTAATATAAATTTTAATTTGATAGTAACTTTCCATTTTTCATATTTCAAAGTGTTGTAACTTTATAAAAAATTTAAATTTTGCCAACGTAACAGTAATCAACTGATAGACAGTTGATTATGAAATATTTTGCAAATATATCTGCAACCATTTTTGATATCTCAGGGTCGGCAACCCCAAATTTCATTTTATATTCCGCAAATTTCTTCCGAAACTTTTTCCTTGTAAGGTCTCTTTGTGGGCCTGAGAACTATGCCCTAGAAAATGGTCCACATGCCAAGCTTTATAATTAATAAAATATGACTGCTGTAATTTTCACCAGCGGTCACTGACTAAAACCTTTTCCATAAATTAAACCAATTTCTAAAGTTAGACTAAACAAATTAAAAGAGCGCTTAACCAAAGTAGGTATTTTAGAATAGACCAATCTCTGAGATTGCCAAAGCCTAAGGTCAAAACAAATGCTTGATCAGGAAAACAATACCTTTGAATCACAGGCGTGCATTTGAAAATGGTGTTAATAATTATTACAACCTCCTTTCCTCAGTTCGGGTTTTTTCTGTTTTACCTTATCGTATCGTAAATTGAAGAAGAAATATATAATTATGTTGTATAAGGTATATGTATGGAGGCTAAGTCATCATAAATTGACCGAAATATATTAGAAGGTTATTCCTTAGACCAAAGTAAGAGAAAAAGTTATTTTGAACACAATGTAACCATTGAATCTCAAAATCTTGTATTAAAAATACACACGCACGCGCGCACATACACACCAACAAATCCTTTTCAGGGCCAAATAATGTGTAAAATCCGACTTGTTTACCTCCTTGTGGTGCACATCGGGCTACTCTAATGTCACTGGTAATTGCCGTTATTCTTTATTTATGAGAGCATTTCAAAAATTTCTGTCAAATATATGCTAATCATTATTAAACATGTGGGCCCTACCGCCAGATGGGCATTTGGAGCAACTTTGATGTGTGATAAAAAAGGGACAACTTATCAATTTTTCAGGAAATTTCACCGAAATACCAATTTCCATAAGGACATACCTTTCAGGGTCCTTTGAAAAAATCTAGTTGCCCTTGATAATTCAAAACTTCTAAGTAATGATTTTGAATCTTTAATAAGGGTCACATTCTATTTCTATGTAAAAATATATACAGAGTCCTAATGTCATTAATTTTAACCAAGTATACTCAAATCGACAAAAAAAATTTACTTGACCTTCTAAAAGATAAGCAAATTACCTCTTAACTTCAGCTAATTCGGCGCCCTAGTTTGCATTACATTTTCTGACCGGGAAAGCACCGGCGGACCATAGAGTGTTCGAACGTTGAAGCGGAACAGCTGATTTCCCCAAACGTCTCGAACTTTGCAATTGGTTTCAAAATCAAAGATCAGCGAATCCCAACTTTATTGACAAAGTGCTATGGGCGGATGAGTATTGTTTTAACCATACTCGCATTTCAAATAAGTAGGTACCATACTACTCTTTGAAAAGCAATCAATCACTAGATTATACGTACTACAAACTGAATAATTAATTTAACATAATACTAAAAATTCATATTCAGTTATAAAACGTTACAAATATTAAAAATACTAAAAACCTAACATTCGAAAACAATTATTGTCCTTATGCATTTGTTTTTATTAACAAATAAATAATACTTGCTAATNATCTAGTTGCCCTTGATAATTCAAAACTTCTAAGTAATGATTTTGAATCTTTAATAAGGGTCACATTCTATTTCTATGTAAAAATATATACAGAGTCATAATGTCATTAATTTTAACCAAGTATACTCAAATCGAAAAAAAAATTTACTTGACCTTCTAAAAGATAAGCAAATTACATCTTGCGCTAATTCGGCGCCCTAGTTTGCATTACATTTTCTGACCGGGAAAGCACCGTCGGACCATAGAGCGTTCGAACGTTGAAGCGAAACAGCTGATTTCCCCAAACGTCTCGAACTTTGCAATTTTGTTCAAACTCAAAGATCAGCGAATCCCAACTTTATTGACAAAGTGCTATGGGCGGATGAGTGTTGTTTTAACCATACTCGCATTTCAAATAAGTAGGTACCATACTACTCTTTGAAAAGCAAACAATCACTAGATTATACGTACTACAAACTGAATAATTAATTGAACATAATACTAAAAATTCATATTCAGTTATAAAACGTTAAGTACAAATATTAAAAATACTAAAAACCTAACATTCGAAAACAATTATTGTCCTTATGCATTTGTTTTTATTAACAAATAAAAAATACTTGCTAATATGTATTTAAAATGTAAAAAATATATCATTCATTCATGTGTCTAGGTAAAAAGATCTGTTTACTCCTTCTCGTTCACTACGTATTAAAAACGCAGTAAAAACTAGGTTAATGACCGAATAATACGGTAGGTTGAAAATTGATTTATTTTTTAATTTTATTAATTTTTTCTGTAAACTTTTACCTTTACGCAGTTATGTCGGTACCCCAAAGTTCTACGTCAAAAGTTTTTTTTGATATATCTGAATAAATAAGAAACAACCTCATAACTTTTGTTTCAGTCTATTTACGACACACCCTGTATATTATACCAAGCATTATTTAAAAAGACGGTCCTATATATTTTTACCTGTAATTAATTACAACAGAATCTTCAAAAAATGATATTCAATTCAACGCTCAACAAAAGTTGCACACGAAAGCATGCAACAGCACACCACGCCTATTTGGGCTACCCTGTACAACTGGATCCGCATCCCATGCCAAAATATAAGTAGGATAATCATCCCATAACCGCAGAACATAAATAAACATTACTGTAAATAGTTTAATTGTGTTTACAACTGCCCGGTTTATTTGGCTGCTCTTTTGGGTTATCGTATACACCGAACATAATAAATCACACAATTTCATCATATATCGATGGTATGCGATTCGAAAATAACGAACGTGTCGCTGACAGCCACGTAGAATTCCGTGAAGTATTATAGAAAAAGTAAATGGCGATATTTCTTTCGTGTTTGGATTTATCAAGTCCTGGTTCTAAAAGTTGAAAGGCCAGCTTTCAAATAACTTGAAGTCACTTTGTTCAACAAAAAGGGAAGAGGGAATGGGTGAGGATCGCTATTGTCTTCATGGCAATATTATCAACTTCAAAAAGTAAATCTGTAAACAAGACATGATTTTGATTATCACTTAGTGATATGGAAATATCTGCAAGAACCTCAATTGTATTCTAACCAATTATGCAAGAATTTAGGATCAAAATTTTATCAGAATCAAAGCTAGAAACAAGAACGTTGATGGATATGACATGTTTCAATCTGAAGCATTACAGTTGAATTCAGAAGTATAAGTAAAAAAAAACACTTCAGGGAAAAAATGTTTCATCTTCAATTTTCTTCAGCAATTGTGGAACACAGGATAGACACAGATGCATAAGTGGCCCCAGAATTCTTATTGGGAAGGGAAAATTTTGGAAATGACTGACGTAAAAATGAAAATCTGATGCACTTCAAATATAAATACCGACCCGAGGACTTACCTTCCAGTTTTAGAACTTACATGTTTCTCGATACGTTCAAGAAGTCTAAACTGATGACGTGGCAATCAGCCCCTGTCAACTCTCAAGGAAGCCTGCAATCAAAGGAGTCATTTTTTAAATAAGATTCTGTCGCTGTCAAATATGTCGGTTGTCAGTCCTCGGTCGTAGCTCCACGTTGGGCGCCAGGTCACGGATTTTGCTTGGTTCAGCTAGGGCTTGGTGGCGATGACCTATTTGCTTTTCCTCTAAGCGTCATGAGCGGGTCATAGACCCTCATAATGAGTTTAGTGCGATCGTGTTGACCTGGATCCTTTTTCATGCTCGGTGCTAGATCGTCAGACGCCTGCTCTCTGGTGAAGAGGTTTCCCGGTATCTAATACGATTCCCTCTTGACGTGAGACCTTGAGGTCGCCAACAAAGGCCATTATGATGCTCGATACACTCAGATGGAGAATTCACGATCTGAATTTGAGTGATTGGTGTGACTTAAGAAGCGTTGAAAGCATTAGCACTTACACACTAAAGTGTATGCACTGTCAAAGATGGGTTTGGCACGGACTGTCGTCGCTATTCGATGGAACGGAGGACTTTCGGCTTGGCATTTCTCGTCCGGTCGGCTCGATGGTCGAATTTTGGAAATATCGTCAATTTTTTCAATTGTCGTGCAAATTCTCTTTTCTCGTTGCAGAGCTATTCTGAATGTTCTGTGTATTTGTTGTGGCTGAAATCGCTCCATGAATGCTTATTTTGTCTGCATTGCTGAAGGTATCGGAAACATGGGCGAATTTGATTATTACGGGCATTCGAAGAAAAATATTTTTCCTTCAATTTTTTGAGATAATCCCGTTACTTTTTCTTAATACTTCAAAGAAATTTGATATGGGAAGATTTTGAAGTAGCCGAATATGAATAGGAACTTACTTTTTAAGCCAAACATAGAGGTCGCTAAGAACACCTTAAACAGTTTTTTATTTGTCATATTTCTTTACTTCACACATTTCAAGAAAGCGCAAGTGCTTTTAGAAACGCGACTTCATTCACTATAAAAAAAGGAAGCTTGATTCATATGCATAAATTCTTAGAAGAAAAGTTTTAGGTACTTACAAAATTAAATTGTGGGTACCCATGCCGCAAGTGACCCATTTTAAGCATTACGTCAAGAGCGCCAGCAGAGCGCCGCCGGACGCACCAACCTTCCAGAAAGGGTCTACGGCGGACTGGCGTCTGCGACCAGATGCGTACTCATATTCCTACGACCGACTCCACACACAGGGACTCTCCAGCGAACACTCACCCCGTCAACATGTCTTTTTCTATACAACTTAGTTTTCAATAAAATACTTTATTATTACCGTTAAGAGAGCGTTTTATTCTTGCTGTACAGCGAAAGCAACCCTCAAAATTAAAATAAAATACTCCGAGGGACCGTAATTTGTGATGAAGGCAAACTTATACTAAGGTAACTTTATCTGTATTGGTTTATTTTCACACAGTAATCTACCTTTAATATATGTAGCACTTCTTATCGGACACCCTGTATAGTTTTAGTCACGCCTAAGAACACTTCTGAAAATAAATAGAATTTTTCACACATACATTTTTTCAAAAATACTTCCTTTTCGATATACAAGGTGATCAAATTTTGCAAAAATCTATTACCTACTTGTTGAATTTTCCCAATTAATGGAAATTTGCAAATAAACTACAACGAATACGATTTAAAAGAAATTGATTTAATCATGAAATTAATTTGACATTTTCCAGTAAAACTGCCTTGTATCGAGAATTCGGACTTGTCGTGAACTGTGACATATAAAAAATACCAAGGTAGACTTTTCATTGAAAATTGAAAGCTATTACAAGTAGTATAGTACAGGACCGTACTACCTTTAAAATGAATTAAAGCATTTGCTCATATCTCCGTCACTGGTTGTTTAGGGAACTTAATATTACCGCAGCCATATTGAAGCAACCTATCTAGGTATGTGTACCAAATTAGTTACAAAATATAAAAAAGTACCTAGATCTTCTTTTGAAACTCTATCACTCCGTACCTTGAAACTGGGACATTTTTGTATATTTTCTGCTCCTAATCCCAATATTTAGAATTAAAACTGGATTAATAATTCTGTCAGTTAATGTTATATTGACACCCTACATCCCACTGCACGCCACTGCCGTACAAAGCGTAAAATAAAACAACTTAATATCCCGCTTCCAATGTATATGCTTATCACCGCGGTTCGTTATTCACTTGTCATCGAGACGGCCGCCTCTATCTTTTAAAATAAAATTTGAAATCTATAAAAACAAATGATTCTGTCGCCTCCCTCGTGCCGACCCCTCGTCTTTCGATGGCTTGTTTCATCTACTCAATGGGCTTGAAAGAAATATGTCCCGCATCCTTTTTCATATCAAAGCGGGACTTTTGGGTAAACAAGCTATGGAGAGTACAGGACGACTTGTGCTATTTTCGAGCTACTTGTCTATAAGTTTTTTATTTCGTTTGGGATAAATAAAAGTATATCACGAGGAACAGAGTTAAACAGATTGTCATGTACAGAGTGGTTCAGCAAAAAGTTGTTTTCCCCTATTGTTATTTCATTATTATTCAACATATAAAAATGTGTTGTGTTATTTTTTTATATGGAAAAGCAATGTCAGTACAACTAACACACTCTAAAAAAAGCTAAAGCTGAGCTAAATTTCACACTGATGGATTGAACGCTAGATGACTGGTTTAGGTCTCGAGCTGTGTATTTGCAAATTTTTAACAAGGTTCTGAATTGCCTAAAAGTATGTTTTTGTAAATTTTTGGAATATATCGGTATATATTGGTATGTATTTAGTTTAAATTGAAATTCGATCTACGAATTCAGAAAAAATGTTTTTGGTTTTTCAATTTTTTTGGATGTCTAAATAAGCAAGGACCGCTTCAAGGTGTCGAAAGGCAACGAATACGTTTGAATTCGGGTCGTGTACTCAGACTGGATAGAGACGCACTGGTTACAGAACTGCGAAATACCAATGTCGACGTTCGTTCGCACTTTACGATGCCTCTACCAATTCTCGGGGATCGCTAATCGGTTTGGAACCTCACATCTGATCTCTACGGATTCGGGCAATTCATGACTGTTGACTTGTGTCCAGCTCAAATTTTGTAGCATTTCTGACGTTTTCGCAAAATTGAGCGTCCTGCGACAGTTTTCGGCGGTCGTTCTGTCAACAGCTTCATAGTTGGGATTCGAAGGTAGGATAAAATTCGAATGGGAGACTTGGAATACAACAACATATTATTACAGATTTTTATAAAGCTGCCAAGAGACTACAAAGAAATAGGATCGATTAGTGTACTTATTTTTTTTAAAGTTTGATGAATTCATAGATATACAGTGTGTCCAAGATAAGGATGGGATAGCATTAGGATCTAGGAAACGGTAAGAGATACGGGGTGGCTCATATTAGAAAAAAGTTGTGTTTTTTTATACCTAACAATATGCTGTTTAGAAAGTTTTAAAATTCTGGGTAGTTCCGGAAATATCCGGAAAAACCCGAAATTTTGCTAAATTGTTTAATTTTTTCTGGCTTTATTTGAAAACGAATTTTAAAATAAATTACATATTTACAATGCCACTTTTTTCGCTCTATACAATGGCGTCAACATTTTTTTCGTCTTCGAGGTGCCATCATCGGATTAACTTTTTTATATACATCGCTGCTATTTTTGTGACAAAATCTAGTCATTTTTAATTCTGAATTAGAGGATATTACTATTGAAATGTAAAATGTAATGTAAAAGTTTTTAGCTTGTTTTAGCTATAATTTAAAATTTTTCCTTAGTACGGCTCTGAACGCTTTCAAAATATCTATTGGATGAAGTCATAACAGTATAAAAGTCAATACCGCACAATATCCAACATTTTTTTACTACTGTTAGCAATACTAATTAGAAATAATAGAATATTTCATAAATTCGTATTATTTAGGTATAACTTTTTAAATTATGGATTAAAAAAAATTGTTAGATATTTTATGCTGTATTGACTTTTATTCTCTCTCTCTCTCTCCTCCAATAGATACAGGTATTTTGAAAGCGTTCAGAGCCGTACTCCGAAAAAATTTTTAATGATAGCTAAAAACCTTTTTAAGAAGCGATTACAATAGTAATATCATCTAATACAGAATTAAAAATAACTAGATTTTGTCATAAAAATAGCAGCGATATATTTAAAAAAATAACCTGATGATGGCCCGTCGAAGACGAAACGTCGGATTGCAAAAATGTTGACGCCATTGGATAGAGCGAAAAAGTGGCAATGTAAATATGCAATTTATTTAAAATTCGTTTTCAAATAAAGCCAAATAAAAAAATAAAAATGATTTTGCAAAATTTCGGGTTTTCGGATTTCGCGTCAACAGTAGCCTTTGCAGTTAATACTTTGTATTGCTGAAAACTCAAATCATCCCGAGATAATTTATCATTTGTGCATTTGTAATTCGACTTAGATGTTTATAGCAATACTGTACAAAAATAAAGTTTTGAGTCAAACAATGAGACACAGTTTTTTTTTTAATTTTTTTCCGTAGAATTGAATGGTGTAATTAGTTTTTGAATGATTTTTAATTTAAACAAATTATCAACAATGACTGAAAAATTCATAGTTGCGTCATTTTTTATTTTTTTGCATTTTTGAGCATGTTTCTGAAATGTTATTACAGTTTTTTTTTATTTCACCAAAAAGTATATGTCAAAACGAAAAAATGATTACCAGCAGAACTCTGTACGATGATTTTTTAAGCAGAATTTTTCTTTGAAAAAAGTGTTTTAAGACGAAAAATAAGAATATCTCAGAAACTTCTTGATTTTTTTACCTAAAAAAAAATTGAGGTTATTTAAGACTGAGAAAGGTACACTTTCACCAAGTTTCGTCAAAATTAAATTATTTTTGCGGAAATGAGAAATAAAAGACGAAAAATCAGAAAAAAACGGTGTTTCGCATTTTTCTCGGAAATTTGAGGTTATATTAAAAAGTGACCTCTAGAAAAGTTGTAGATTTTTTCATGATGTACAACTATTGTATTGAATACTTTTTTGTTTGACGTTAACTTTCGCCAGAAATCCCAATAATACAATTTTTCATAACTTTTCAACCCCCAAATCAACCCTGCGCCGCCCGTGCTCACGAATTTTTTTTTTTAGGTTTATTATAAGCCCTTTTACTATTTCCACTTATAAAAGTCCAGGTAACAACTTTTTTTTTTTCTCCAAGTGTAATTTGGTTGGACTAATAACACCCACTATATTAATTTTACAGTCTTGAAAATATGAACTATTTTATCATCGTTACGTATTTATAGTGTAGGTGTGGAAGAACATTTCCTCCATTCTGATTATACAGAGTGTCAAGATAATATCAAATTTTATCCATCACTTCGGTGACTTTTATTAAAAGTGAGAAGGAAAAATAAACCTAACGCTCATTTCAAACACACGCCTTGCTTGTTAGCGTCGAAACCTTATCAGTATTCAGAGTGCCCCACCGCTGTTCGTGCTTTGATTTTCCTTAACTCAGATCCCTTTGAAAGCCCGCATAGAATGATGCGCATTTGCCTTCAGCTTGTTTTTAAAACCCACATATCCACATTGCCCTTTTTTACAGATGGGCTTCGATATTTTTATAAAGAAAATCCGTTATTCTCTTACAAATGGGGTAATTTTGTATAATTATGGGTTGCTGCCCTTGCCATCGCCTCGTTCGCAAACTTTCTTCAAATAAATTTGCTAACTATATGTTTCATTAAGTATAACGTGAACGTATGTAATCGTGTAGAATAACTAGTTAAGAAACGGGATTTTAAATTGACAAGGAAACGAGAAATATCTACTTGTCTTATAAATATAATTAATGTTTATTCAACGAATATAAAAGTAAAGTATTTGACGTGAACTTGAGTCAATTATTATTTGATGAATGTGCTATGGGAAATACCCATAGGTAATAAATTTTCATATTGTGGAGAAAAAAACCTAATTGGTACGTATTAAATGATATGTATCCAAGTTTAATTAAGAATAAAGATATTCGAGAACTTCCTCTTTTAAATATAATATTTCAGCATAAGCGGTTTTCAATTTCTAGGACAGGATGTAAAACTAAATGAACAAAAATGTAATACCAAATAAAGGCCTCATCTAAAAAAAGAATAACATTTTTGTAATTATTCAATACAACAGTAGAAGATCCTGGATAAAGTTTATATTAAGAAATTATTAAACAATAATACGAATAAGGACTATTTTAAAAAAGAAATATGCAGTATATTTAAGTTATGTGCAGTTACTTATTTGTAGCATAGTTTTCGTGTTTTTTTTCTTTATTAATTAAGTGTTTTGTCAATTGTGATTAAAATTAAAAAAAATAATGAAGTAAATTTGAAATAAGCAGACAGATATAAAATACGCATTACTATACAGGGTGTCCCACTAAGGTCGGCAAAGTACAATATTATCGAAAGTATAGGTCCTACAACTTCGGGAAAAAAATTTTGATTAATACATCAACCAAGACAAATCGCTAGAAATAGTTTTCAAGTTCATAGCTCGGTCGCTAGGGGGCGCAATTTACATACCAAAACATGGAGTTGAATTTTTCTCAGAAATGTTACCTATTCAGGTATATTAAAATTCAGGAAAATAAAATGGTACAAATATGGATAGCCGGATTCATTACGCATAACTTTTGTTATTGACATTTTGTTCTATCTCTCAACAGAAAGGTTGGGGAAAGCCCCTAATCAGAAAAATAAATTTTTTTATGGATTGGCTCATCATAAGCCCATAGTGTTATACCTCGTTGGAGAGGTCTTTTCACGCTTTATCTCGTGGTGAATGTATAATGTCATTTACCTCAATATGGAAACCTACGGATGACGTTATTTCAAAAGAATGCCGTTTTATGGATTTTTTCTCAAAAATTTTAAATCCAATGCTATAGTTTTCTTTACGTAAATGAATTCGGCACGAAAAATTAATGAATATAGTATAAGTTTGAAATTTGTAACGAAAATGTTGTTTATTTATTGGTGCTATTTATCCACGTTTAGGTTGTTTCACGTTTTCTTAATAAAATGAAATAGCAGGATAAAACTTTTTTATAGGTTGGTTTGAAGACAATAAAAATTGCTACATTTTGACGTCAAAAAGGGTTCGATATCTTTTTTTGTTATCAAGTTATTCGCCAATTAGTGAACAAAATATAAATAATAATAATGAATTGAGGAATACGACGCTAACGAAAAGATATTTAGAGCCTATACTTTCTCTAATATCGAACCTCGCCTAGTGGGACACCCTGTATATCGCACAAAAAATTGTTGAAGTTTCGAAAGTCAATCTGTTTTCGTCTTCTAAACTAATAACTTTTCGTTTTTAAATAATTTTTGACACTTTAAATTTGTTTGTTTTTGCCTTTTCCATAATAATTAGAGACATCATAATATGGTGGTAATTTTAGTGTTTGTAACCAACAAAGTAATCATTGTCTCTTTTCAGAAAAATCCAATACTCAAAAATTGCATTTGCAGCATACCTTGCGAATTCAATAAATACGTCGGCATTACTTTTTATGAACACCGGTACCACTTTGCAGTCCACTCTGTGGACGTGGATTCGAATCCCACTTCTGATGTCGGGGGCATTGGAGAGGCAAAGGGGTTGTTTTTTCCATTGTGTCATCGACATCCTATTATTTTTATTTTGCCCACAGGTGGCAAAATATACGTCGATACGGGCTGTCTAATTGATATCAAATTTGGCATCCAGGGAAAAGAATATGATAGCATTGTTGCCATCTTCCTGGCACTGCAAGACGGAGACCTATCAAGTAGTTAAATTTAACCTTGCACTACTCAAGGTGTAATACACTTTATATGTTATATCCCACACTCACACCATATCTGTAAATAGGCATGAAAATAACTAGATCATTCGTCGGCCATCAATGGTATATTGAGAAAGACTAGGTTCGATACCGGTATATGTCTAGTGGTTCTGCTAACGAATAGTTTTAGCTAGAAATACTATAAATTACGGGTGTAAATTTCTTACATTACTTTATAGTAGCCTCAAATTAGCAGATCACTCTCTGCCAGTTTGGTCGTATTAAATAAAGGCATTGAATAGCAGTGATCAAGTAAGATGTAACACTTTGTATGGTACAAATCATCCAATTTTTAAGGAAAATGATCTGCGTAAATACGCCTTATGTCTTGCGAATTACCATGGACGTCTTCAAATAAAAAATGAAAAAATAACAGTTAAAAGAGATAATCATAAAGCACTCGATTTATTTTCGCTACTATAATCATCAAATATCTTTGTTGTCCAGCTGAATGTCTTCGGGATATTGTCAAATGTATCATTTTAAGAATCGGCCAATTCATTAACAGAAATATATTTTTATAATTCGTTTAATTATTGTTTATAAACATACATAAATACAAAACTTTACTATTATATTTTTTTGTCATAACAAATACACATATTTAATATTTTATTTTTTAGTCTCTGACGCTTTGTTAACGGCTTTTATCTTAAGGCGAGCTTGTTTTCAATGGCCTCCTTGGATCCGCCATTAAAATCACTTCATGAGATATTGGATGTAGTAAGTAAAAGCTATTTTAATAAGCTAGAGAGAACATTTTTGTAACTACTGAATTTACATTCCGCCGTAAATAAGTGCAGCATTTTAGAATGTATTTATGTATCTTTATTAATGAAAAAACTCGTTTTAATTGTCAACAACAATCAACCTCATTAATTACCGCTATCACATTAGGCCGATAATTATTTTGCATCGCAGATACGTTAAGTTATTCTAATGAATAATGATCGATAAATTACCAGGTCGGAAACTAGGTTAATAACTAATGTACAGTGTGGTTAAGTTACATCAAACGAAAATCGTTTAGTAAGTGTAAAGAGATAAATAAAACAACTTTATTTGCATTTCCTTAAGAGTTAAGTCATACGAGGTCTGATCAGAAAATAACAGAACTTTTTGAATTGCGCGCTAATGGAGACATTTAGTGATATGTGGTTGGCAGCATTGTGTTGAGCATAACCTCCTCTGTAACCACATCTCTTGGACTGTTGATATCTCATTTAGTTCTCGTGATATTGTCATTTGAATGCAACGTGTTTAATTGTAACTGTTAGTGGCGATTTTTGAAATGCGCGTTTTTCTGAAACGTATTTTGCATAAAACCGGGGAAAACTTTCACAGAGACGTTTTAACTTTTGAAACAACCTTACGGAGATGATGCTCTGGGTTGTACGTGGTATTGCGAATGGTTTTTACGATTTAAAAGTGGTCATCAGTCAATTGAAGATGATCCTCGACCAGGAAGTCCTTCGTCTTCAATTGATAATTTCCTCATTAACAAAATCAAAGATCTGGTACATGCAAGAAACTTTGACTGAAAAATTGAACGTGCATCTAGTTGCATCAAAATTTGTTCCTCAATTGATGACCGAACAACAGAAAGAAAATCATGTGGACGTTTGTAGGCCACTCCTTGGACAATCCAATGACGATGAAACATTCATTCAAAGGATCATAACGGAAAACGATAGTTGAGTTTACGGTTACAACATTGAGACAAAAGTTCAATCATCACAATCCACGCTTCAAGAAACCACGTCGGTCTGTGGATGGAGAATGTAAATGTATTTCTTTAACATCAGCAAAGCGACATGCTGAAAAGTTTCCAGGTCGACAAGTTCCTTTCCTCTATACTTTTGCTGAAATTGACCAAAACTTTCAAGAAAAGGGTACTTTTTTGGCTTCCACTACAGAACATGCTCGTTCACAGTCCATAATGAGGATACTTTTGTGTGAAAAAAGCCGTTTTACATCTTGTTGGAAGAGAATACACACACAAATGTAAGAAGAATTGCTACTGAATTCAATGTTTCAAAGTCTAATCCACAACACGTTAAGAGAACAACAATCACGGCCGTGTGACTTAATGGTGAACTACATTTTTGTAATTGATTCAGAAATAAACACAACGGAAATAATGACTTCTGCAGCTCAGTCCTATTGACTTAAGAGGCGTGTTTTATAAAAAATAAAGTAATAAATTTGCACAACAGTCATGGAATGAAGTGAGATAATCCAAAGGCAACAATTGTGTACCATTCACAACATCGATTTGCTATTAACATATGGACTGGAATTATATGTGTCTATTTATTTGGGCCTGTTGTGCTGCCGCCACGTTTAAATGGTGTTCACTATTTAAAGTTCTTAGAACGTACGTTGCCAGATCTATTAGAAGATGTACCCTTGAATATTAGAGGAGATGCATGATGGTGCGCCACCGGATTACACTCAAACTATGCATCGGTACTTAATAACCAGTTTGCTGGGCGATGGATTGGACGTGGGCAAGATGCAGCTGTAAACTGGCCTGCCAGGTCACCCGACCTGAATCCTGATGTATTACTGGGGATTCATGAAAGTCAAAGTTTACACTACACCAGTACAAATACGCCAGGGCTATGAGCACGAATTATGGAAGTGTCAAATCTCGGTCAACCAGATATTGGAGTTATAGTCCAATTAAATAAGTCTTTAAATCGAAATTTTGGTCAACTTGCCTGAATTTTTGATATGAGTTAGTTTGAGGTATGTTATTACAATAAGTGACAGTAATTTTTTGTTCAACCTCCGGCCAAGGGTGAAAAAAGATAAAACAAAGGGATTTTTCAAGATAACTCAAAAAGGGCAAGGGCTAGAAAAAAAAGTTGTAAACCATACAATTCTACATAAAAATGACATCTTGACTTTTTCTTGTATTATTAAAATTAACAGAGTTAGGGAGGCTAGAAGTTAAGGAAAGATTTAAGA
Organism: Anoplophora glabripennis; assembly: GCF_000390285.2. NCBI lineage: Eukaryota > Metazoa > Arthropoda > Insecta > Coleoptera > Cerambycidae > Anoplophora > Anoplophora glabripennis. The sequence goes on from NW_019417217.1 coordinate 73,392, forward strand.
AATTTAAAAAAATCGTAAGCAGAAAAATGAATGAATTTTGTAATCTTTTTTCGATCTACTCTAAAAAATGTAATCTTTCTTTTCAGAGAAATAGATATATTTTTTAATTTTTAATAAGAAAGTTATAACAATTTCAAATTTGTTGTTCACCCCCCTAAACAGAGATTTTAACGAAAACCTCGAAACAGGTCAATTTAATTTTGTCAATTTCTTATCATATTTTTAATTCTTTTTAAGTAAATATGATTTTTTTATAAATTAAAAATATAGTTTTTCTGAAATAAAAAATAAGGGTAGCAACCCCCAAACACGGAATCACTTGCGAAATATTTGCTTTTTATCATAAGTAATTTCCATTTTGTTTCATTTCAAAATATTGATTAGAACCCCAGAAATTTTGAAAAAACAGTTTTGGGGGGCGGACTTTGAGGGTGTATTTCACCCCGTAAATATGTTTTCCCGCCGATAAAAAAATACGTGTCTCTTTACATTTTTTACAGTAGATTGAAAAAAAAATACAAAATTTATTAGTTTTTCTGCTTGTTATGATTTTTTAAAATTTCTGAAATCTTTCCTTAACTTCTAGCCTCCCTAACTCTGTTAATTTTAATAGTACAAGAAAAAGTCAAGATGCCATTTTTATGTAGAATTGTATGCTTTACAACTTTTATAATAAACTTTTTTTTCTAGTCCTTGCCCCTTTTGAGTTATCTTGAAAAACTCCTTTGTTTTATCTTTTTTCACCCTTGACCCGGAGTTGAACAAAAAATTACTGTCAGTTATTGTTATAATATACCTCAAACTAACTCATATCAAAAATTCAGGCAAGTTGACCAAAATTTCGATTTAAAGGCTTATTTAATTGGACTATTAATTTAGGGCACAGCAATAATTTCTTCGACGTAATCTTATACATATAAAAAAATGGCGAGCAATCTCAACATTTACTATATTTATATTTTATTTATTTATTTAATTGTATACCTACTTTATTTAATTATATATTTTATGCTTTCTGTATATTTTTATTTAGCCTTTAAACAAATGTTCATTGTTGTAAAATACGGCAGCAAATTAATTTATGAAAGATTTATTAGACAAGCTTAACTTGACTGAAAATAAAAGATTTGCTGAATTTTATGTTTTTTAAAGTTGCACGTTTTTTATTGTTAATCTTTAAACTTTAACAAATAATATAATTTATTCACACAAAAAATATACATAATAAAATACAGCAGTAAGAACAGTAGTGAATAAATGACTAAACTTGTTTTGTACAAAAAAAAAAGTAATAATACAATATGTTAAATAAAACAACTTAGTAACAATAAAACAAAATTGAATACAAATCTACAATAAAAGTAAACTAAAGACCTAGTACAAACAAATTGTTAAAAATCAGTAAGTATATAAAAAATCGTACATAATTACATACGAGTAGTTAAGAGAAGTGTACACCGTTATACTATGCATAACATGTAACATGTAGTTTTAAAAAAAATGGTTAATAAATATTGACTTAAAAATAAAAACTTAAACTAAAAAAATAACTAATACTCGTATTTATAAAATTATTTACAGTTTCATTGTTTGATATCTTATGACAATTAAAATGTTGTCATATTATAATAAAACCATAGTAACATACTTTTCATGTTAATGTTTTTAAATTTACTTGTGTCGTTTTGTGTGAGAACGAGCTTCGCCTTCCTTTTTCTTGAAAAATGTACGTCATACAAAGTTAGTATACCTTTTTTGGTTCTAATGTTTAGGATTTACAAAGTCCTTAGAATATTTAAAACAAGTTGACTTTAACATACAAGGTGTGTCTAAATAACACCGAAAAATGTAAGAGGCGATTCTCTGATGAAAATTAATAGGGTCTTTGATATAAAATTTTTTGAAAAAAACTCCCCTGAAAAGTTACGCCGCTGCATAAATTTCAAAGACTAATTTCTAGACTTTTATTTACTAGACTTGTGATCAGTATATAAAAACCATATTTAATATGAAAAAAATCACCGTCACGTAAATAGAAATTTGCTTATAAACATTAGTGACCGAAACATTAAATTCGCTCCGATATCTCTGCAAAGTACATTTGGGATCACGATTTATTGTTATTATTATCACTGTCGACAATAATAAATACATAACGATTCTGTTTTGTTTCAATTTCAATGCAGATTAAAGACGCTTATCTAAATTTTTACATTGTTTTCGATTACCGTAAACGAAAAACAAGCCGTTGCGAAACAGGCAGAATTTTAAAATGAAGCTGGGCTTATCAGCGTATTATTCTATTTATATACTTGTTTTCCTTGCAGCTATACAAGGGGTCCTTTGACATATATTTGCGTCGATATCATCTCGGCAATTATTTAGGCATTACTGTTTCATGATAATGCTCGCAGCGACATGTTTATTCCTTCTGTTATATGCTGTAGAAAGCTGGGATGGCATAAATCGTGTTGTTTGTTCTTCTGTCTTTATCTAAAACCACCTAACTTACATTTTTGCGATTATTTTTGCTTATCATTCCATGTTGTTTTATCATTCCAATCCTAAGACTGTGTAATTTTAATGTTCCAAATGTGCATAACTAAAACGTCTCATTGTGATACTTAGGACGCTTTACCATAGTAGAAATACACCATTTAGTACATTTTAATAATGAAACTACAGAAGTAGGCGACAAAGTATCTGCACATGGTGTCTCAAACTCGATTGAAAGGGGCTACTGTGAGGATACAAAAAATTTAAATACAATTTGGGACAAGTAGTGTTAAATGGGATAAGGTAAGCTCCATTTTCAATCGAAATATTATCTTTGGGATTTGACAGAAACGACTAATGACGACAATTATATTTTTTCCAGAAACATACCCAAATTTTTTTCCTTTTAAAAAACTTTTATCAGAAAAAAAGGTTCTGATCAACACTTTTTACATTTACTACAATTTGAGCTATAAAATTAAGTTTGTCTTCAATGTGACGCTCAGGCAAATACTCCAAATTGTGAATTGTGTAGTCATGATACCCATTGGTCTTTAAAATTCGTTGAACGGCTCACTTATCCAAATTCAATTCCCAGCTAGCCTGCCGTATAAAATTTCGTGGATTTTATTCGAAATACTATAACAGTCTAGCTGTATTAACATTGTTTCTTACCCTACGGTCATTTATTTGATTTTTCCGAACAGAAAATGCATCTTCATTTCGTCGCAAGGTCGCCTCCAATCTTGTAATGGTTCTATGATCAGGAATGAGGCGCTGTGGATACTTTTCTCTATATCTACAGCTCTACAGAATTTTTTGTGACTCGCTGTAAATTACCAATATATCAACGTTTTCTGAATGAGAAAACATTTTGTAAGCAAAAAAGTTATACGTTTGACGTTCGTATTGAGTGAGGACAAATATTTTGTGACAGTTATGCACTTTATACAACGAACATGTAAATGACTGTGTATGCATTGGAAGAACAATTAAATTTGGTACACAGTGAATGGATACAAATTTAACAATCTTAAAATTAACATTACCAAATACGAATAAGGTAATTATTTCTTCATGTAAAATCTATCCAATTGAATATTCTTATAGGTACTTTTAATTATTAATATTATCATTATTATTAAACTGATGAAATGAGCAGATGTCGAAACCTATTATGGTCAAACAAAGACAGGTTGATAAAATACAGACTGATTCAAAATTCAGTACAAAGAACTTAAGGGCGTATTTTTGACTCTATTTTCCTATGAATGTGGGTCCACAAATGATGAGTTTTCAATACACAGGGTGTAAAAGTTTTTTATTTTGTTTTTTGATTTTTTAGGAATAATTTCCAAACAGATTTAAATGTTGTCATAAAACTTGGGGTATGGGGGTTTCTTAGGATGCGAAATTTAAATATGTCGTTGGTTTTGAAGCTGCTTGTAGAGGGCGCCACCTGTAAGGGCACGCTTGATTTAAATTGGCTCTAACTTTTTTGCTACCCCTGGAAATATGGAAAGACCAGGAAAGGTTTGATGTTATCATAACGTCTAAGTCAACTTGCTCATTCACAGATATTAGGCGTTGACCATCAAACTCATAAGAAAGGTAAGGATTTGACAATGAAATACTTTGAGCAACTTCAAGGGTTTTTGCTTGAATTATTGGCCCCGATATTGTTAAGAGCTTGTTTCGAGCATTACAAAACCAATTGAAGATGACTTGGTCCACGGCATGTCCATCGATTTTAGGAAATTCTCTTTTTTGCTCAGCGTTGCCACCTTGTTGATAGAAATTTTTAACTTCCTTATTTTGTAGCAGTATTGTCACTCGAGTGCCCACTTGAAATTTTTCAGCTAATTTCCTGGTACTCAAACCGTTTTATTCATTTTCGTTGATAGTATCAATTTTTTCTTTAATAGAAAGACGTTTCCCGCCATGCTCAAAGTGTGTGTGATTATATTTACGTTAGCACCTAAGATTTCAAAATTAAACTAAAATAAAAACCAGAACCAGAGGGTTTAAGAAATAAATTTTGTGATTAAATAAAGTTTTACCTATTTTTATGCACTGTAAAAAAAATCGGTGTGAGTGAAAGCAATAAAGGTTCGGAGTGAACTCATTGAGTGAAATTATTGAATACATTTTCACTCAATATTGGGCATTTTGATCATTTTACTCATTTGTGATTTTATTTAAACTAAAACTGAGTAATTTCACTCAAATATAGGTACTCCTTAAATAAATTCTTCACCTAAACTCGTATTTGGTGCACTTGTACCTAAATCAGAGTAAATGTCCTCATTATTGAGTAATCCCACACTTTTTCATATCCAGATGCATTGTCTTTGTCTGTTCCCATCGTCCCATTAGGTTATCTCGTTACCGTGGCGTGGTGGATGGCAGTATGGCGTATGGTGTGCTTTGGAGTTGGACAGGTATTGGTTTATTTGGTTATTCTAGTGAAAATTGTATTTAAATGCAGTGATTTAATTACAATAATTAAAGACAATATATTAAGTCTCGATTAATATTTGGTTAAATAAGCGGATAGTTATAATTACGTATTTGTAACGTACCTACAGTATAGGTTATGGCAATCTATTCGTTCGATCAGTTCAATTCCTTTAATCCAGACCTAAAATATTGTCTATAAAACGAATCTATGTAAAAACCACTGTGGCAGCTTAGTAGTTTATGACTTTAATACAATGATATTTAAATTAAAATTTAAAGAGAATATAAAACAAGTATGTGTAAAAAATGATTCAATAATAGTTAAATTTAAATCATATTAGATAAAAAGTCAACTCGAAATTGGTTTAATCTACTCAGAATAGTAACTTATGGCCCTTTAATGGGAGGGGATTTGGCATTGTTGTATGCTGGAAAATCCAGTAGATTGGTGCCCGCGGTCGTTTAAGAGAAAGGTCCAAAAAAAGCGATTTCCGTTTCAGAGAAATCAAATTCGGTCGTTATGTAGACACAGGTGGTCACTAATAGAGATTTTACTGTAATTATTCAAAGAAATTATGGTAAAATGCAGGGTTTCCATTGAATGCCAGGGTGTTAAAAAAAGAGTGTAAAATATTTCAGGAGGTAATAGTATGAACCAAAATAAGCAGAAAAGTATTAATAAACATGGGTCCGCAAAGTAACGGTTGCACCACTATTCGTTTTCCAAACATTTTATTTTATTAGAAATAAACCGACAAAGGAAGCTTTTAACAAACAAAAAACAAAGTTACAGAAGATGTTCAAAGTGCCCTCCGTCCATTTCCAAGCAGGCACGACATCTTCGTCTCAACGATATTCGAACTCTTTCGAAAACACCCTCCTTGGTTTGGATTTCTTGACACTTTTGATTAATCCGTAGCTGCAGCTCTTCCAAGCTATTTACAGGAGTACCATACACTAATGTCTTCAAATATCCTCAAACAAAGAAATCTAGAGGGTTCAGATCAGGCGATCTTGGAGGCCATAAAACAGGTCCGGCCCTTCCTACCCATCTATGTGGAAAAATTTGGTGTAAATGCTCTCTAACGGCCATGAAAATGAGCTGGAGCACCATCATGCTGGAACCACATTTGTTACCTCTGATTCAAAGGAATGTCTTCCAAAAACTCATACAGTGTGTTCTGCAGAAAGTTGAAGACAGGACCTAGAAACCTGTCACCTACAATACCCATCCAAGTGTTTATTGAAAAACGTGCCTGATGTCCAGATTCTATTAGAGCATGAGGATTTTCGTCGGCCCAAATATGCGTCTTGTGAAAATTAAACACTCCATTTCTTGTGAACCCGGCCTCATCAGTAAAAAGAATGTTTACAAGAAAACGAGCGTCTTCAGCATCATGACGTAGAAACCAGCGGCAAAAAACCAAACGTGCTTGATGATCATTTATTGGATTTAAGGCCTGTACTCGTTGCACATGGTATGGATAAAGCAGTTGCTCGTGAAGGATTCTCCAAACAAGAGGACCACTAATTCCTACCTCGGCTGATATTCTCCGCACACTCGTACCTGGATTCTGCTCCACAAGTGCTAGATTTTCTTCTTCTGCTCTAGGAGTGGATACCGACCTTGGTCTTCCGGATAAATGGCACTGTTTGCTCAAGGAACCGGTATCACGCAATCTTTGGTGAATTCTTCCAAACATGCGTTGTGAAGGAATCTGTCGATTTGGATAAGCGTCAACATAAAGACTCGCGCTTCGGTGGCGTTCCCATTAGCACGACCATACATGAAATGCATGTCTGTTAATTCTGCGTTAGAGTAACCAGCCATAACGAAAGAAAACTTGTGCACTGAGAACAACTGTCAAATACGTACGGTATATTTCACTGAACATCAACCAACTATTATAAGAACATACACAACGTTTTTGCAAAATAAAAAAAGGGGCTAAAAAACATAAAACATTCCATATTTCCGCAACTGTTACTTTGCGGACCCATGTTTATTGAGACTTTTCTGCTTATTTTGGTTCATACTATTATCTCCTTAAATATTTTACACTCTTTTTCTAACACCCTGTATATATGATGGACAAAGCTAACCGTCCTTTAACGATGAATACAAAACTAATAGGTGCTATTTATGAAATTATCATCCTGAAACAAAGTATCTGTAGAAATTCAGCTTAAGGGGTGAAATGAAACAATATTTTAAGAAGCAATACGTCGATCAAGAAAAATTAAAAATGCAAACAAACAACAGGACAAGATCATAGTTTATTAAAGACGTTTGTCGTCACAAACACATCTTGAGAAATCGAATAACAGCTCGTAATTCACAATCGAATGAAGTGCGCGATCCGATCTATAATTGCTTCTAAAAATAATTTCCTAATTGACCTACCTCAATGATAAATAGGTATATTATCGCACCATTGAAAAAAAAATTAAGTGTTTTGTTGCCTCTTTATGCCTCGTAAACAGCTTCTATCATTAGTTTCGCCCTTGGGCGGCTTTTTCCGTCGCTTCTCTCCAATTAAGGAAAACGCGATTGATAATTGCGACAAGAAAATGTAGCTAATTACCTGTTGGGACTGTTTATGTATCCGTATCCGAGTTTCAGTTTAATGAGGAAAATAGGAAGATTAAAAAATTCCTGTTTCACAAAATGTTTTACTCAGCTTTTAACGGGAATCTTGAAATACTCCTAAAAATAGACTTTCGGTCCTGGGAGGTCGTGAATTACAGAGAGCTGATCGTTTCTTACTTCAAGAAAATATTAAAATCACATCAATATGTTTGCCAGTAAACGCCAAGATGTTTTTACTGTCATATTTAATGAAAATAAAATCGAAACCAAATTATAATTATAATAAATGCTCTAATAAACGCTGAAAATGTGTTTCCTGACTTCGTTTTAAAATTAATTAATATACCTTTTGATATTTTTAGTCAACAGCAGATTAAAGTCGGCTGTTTTACATACACTGTCGCTTCGAAAGTTATTGAAACTGTAGCCCCAAGTGTTTAAATATTCAATGTTTAAATAAAGGTGAAAAAGTCACATAATGTAGATGGAAAAAATCGATCAAAATATTGTCACAGATTTATAAAAACATTTTTTGAAATGGATCAATCTTATATATGACGTAGGTGAGCCTCAAGTATATTATATGAATATAATGTAATGTAATGTAAGGTATTATAATATACAGCGTATATGTATTAAAATATGCAGCATATATGTAATATAATACAGTGCAGTATAGTACAGTACAGTACAGTACAGTACAGTACAATACAATACAATACAATGCAATACAATACAATACAATGCAATACAATACAATACAATACAATACAATACAATATAATACAATATAATATAATTTAATATAATATTACATAATATTATACAATATCTGCTCACAAATAATGATCTTAGCCGTTTGCTAGATATGCAATTCAATGCTGAACGGAAATGTAGTGCGCAGAGTATTTATTTCAGACAATATAATTATCTAATTTGCAGCAAGTTTCAGAAAACATTCTTAGTAAAATTATTCGTAAAAAAAATTCGGCAATAAGTTCCTGTCAACATGGATCCGGTCTTACATCGTTTCTGAGGTACAGGGTGTTTCCACTTATTCCAATTTTGTTACTCAAAATATCTATGAAACGACTTTGACAATTTGAAAGAAATAGAGGTTGTGAAAGGTTTTTAAAAAAAAGTTGCTACAATATTTAACTTTATAAAAGAATTACACCACCAACTTTCTGATTTTTAATAGCACCGTTATGTAGACAGTTACATGAATTGTAACAGTTACAAATACGCTAATTTGGTTTGAAAATATAAATAATGTATACACCGAGAAGTCATATACCGAGAATTAATATATGTACAGAACGACGCAATTAAGTTTGCGTCTCAGATAGCTCCGCCCATAAATGCGGACATGGTCTACGTGTATACGTCATAGTCCTATATACGTACACAAGAGTATAAAGTATAAAGGATTTGTGCGCTTACCAATTGTTCGCACGTCAACCGATTTCTTGAAATATTGGTAGCGGTGCTTGTACATTCGGCCAAAGTTGTTTTCTCTTATGTGCTCTTATTTACCGCCTCCTGAGCAAACAATTACCATTACGTTCACTTGTAGAATACAGCAAATAATGTGCCGTTTTAACGAATATTTGTATAGTGAAGACAAGCTTTCGAATGTATCGATATCCAGCACCCACACGATACGACATTTATTTACATTTGACAAATATACCTGGCAAATCTCCTCACATATCCACGAGGTTAGTCTGTGTCAGTAATAATAGAATGTGTGTTTTTGAGAATTGTATTTGTTTGAGTTAGCTTTAAACTAATTTTGTTATTGTTAAATAATCCAGTATTCAATTTCATTCATTTATTCATTCGTTCATTATTTCTCACGCTGTTTAAAAAAATCGAAAAAGTAAAAACACTATTTCAGAAAAGAAGTGAAGATGGATCCTTTGATGGGAAAACGCCTGCAAGTTTACATTTTTTACTGCCACCTTTTAGTAGTAGTGTAAATTGGATGGTCTAAATTTCTGTTTACGTTATTAAAAATATCTCCAACTTTATGACTCGTCGAAAGTGACGATAATACGCACCGTTTCCTAAAGCCGCATTGTCAAATATCCCGTTAATAAACAGATCCCGGGCATGTCTGTAACCCATTATTTTACGAGTGAAATCTGTTCGGGCCGTAACTCGTCCTGCATTTTCATCCCCCTTTTAAGCCGTCTGTTTCAGGCGATCATATTTAACGTTTCATTAGCCTGCCCGGTGTTTTACGACGACTGTTTAAAATGCAAGGCCGTTAGTAACGCGCCACAAATTTGTTTTGGTAGAGCAAATGTCACGATTCTGAACGGCGGATAACTTGGAAAAAACAAAACATTAGGTATTGTTCGTGTTTTATGTATTTATTTATTACACAAATCTAAATTAATGTATAACTAAACAATTTACTAAAGATGGCTTTCGCAGATACGAAATAATCTTGATTTTGTACGTATTTTATAGAGGGAGTTTTCAAAAGAAGTAGCATAAAAATGACCTTAAAGTCCAATCAATAGGTAGAAGAGCTTACAAAAAATACCACCTGAAAACAAAAAATATGGTGGTATAGGAAAAACAATTTTGAGAAAGATAGTGTTTTTTCCTGTGGCGCATAAACGGCGAAGTTAACCTAAAAAATTCATAAAAGTCAAAAAAACGGTTTTTCGCTAATAAAAAAACAAACGTGAACTCCAATCGAAAAAAAGTTAAACGAGAAAGTTGTAGCTAATAAAAAAACCTATCGATTCGTATTTTTAAATATATCAATTGCTATAAGTATTACTTTTCGATATATATCGAAAAAACTGCCAAAAATGGACTTTTTTTGTTTTTGTTGTATCTCTTGCAAATTAAAGTTTTGAAACTTGTTACTGCTGTAAATGTAGCAAGCAAAACAAGTGTGTTTTTTTAAATTAAAAAATATAAAAAATTTTTCGGGCGATATCGATTTTTCAAAAAAAAAGGTCATCTCGAAAATCGGGCCTTCGTCCTTGACGAATAGTCGTAGAGAAACGAATCGGGGCTCATTTGTTGTTGTACTTTCATGGTAAAAAATAGTGATAACGATTTTATTCATTTCAAGTGTCCAAAAATTACTGAAAAAATTTTTTGGTCGCGTTCTTCTTGAATATATTTTTTTCAATTTTGATTTCTCGATATTGTTTATTACAGGAATCCATTGCTAGCATCTTTACGCGAATTCAAAAAAAAAACGTCTACGATCTTCTGGAGTCGAGATTTAAGTGCTACAGTGTCCATTCTTACAGATACTTAAGTTGAAGACTTATATTTTCATTAAAAAAATACGAGATAAACCAAAATATGACTTTTACAACGGCTCAAAAGCATAATTAAATTTGAAAAATGTAATTTTCCTTTAGTCTAAAATTCTCTCACCTCTTGTTAACATTTCAATAATTGTTTATGAAATAAAGTAAGTACAACGTTTTATGATAATTATATATTTTTATTATAAAAGTATTATAAAATATTCATTTAATTATCGTACAGAATTACCTGGTATAAAAATATTCGTCGATTACATTTTTTATTTCCATTTTATTTATTTATTTATTTATTTATTTTGAATTCGCGTAAAAATGCCAGCAATCGATTCATGTAATAAACACTATCGAGAAATGAAAATTGAAAAAGATAAATTTTTTCAGTCATTTTTGGACACATGAAATGAATAAAATCGTTATCACTCTTTTTCAAATTTCGTAAGATTACTACTAATAATAGACAAAAAATAATGGCACATACTCGAGCAGGATTTTCAAAATAAATTCAAATGCCAAATGAGACATCTAATGCATTTGTGAGTAAATTAATTCTTTGAGTTCAATAGACCACCCGGTTTGTTGACAACTGATTTGGTACCATTTCTTAAAATGTTTTGTCATACACAACTGACGTATGTCTACAGCTGCTGGAATATACGAGGATCTATATTTTAAATGTTTATTTCTGTATTCCAAACGACATCAGAAAATTACCGTCAGTAACGTCATTATCCAAATAATCAGTCAACTGAAATTGTCGACATTTTGAGGTAGTTCAGTTTCCACGAATATTATATTCGAATATCTCTAGACGCAGTGTTCCAAGAAAATGCGACTTTTATAAAGAAAATTTTTACAATGCCACATCCTGATAAGATCCTGGATATATTTTCGACTTTTGCACAACTCTTACGATAATAAATACTTATAACAAATAATACATACATGCTTTAAGGTACAACAGCTTCTTATTTATAAGACAAAATTCTATTAAGTATAAACAAAATGAAAATAAAAACAGAAAAAAAAACATAATAACAAAAGACATACTGTAATAAAGTACTTATGTAATGAAGAAAAACCGTAAACCATTAGAACTTCAACGTCTGCTTTCTATAACATGATCATTAAAAGTTAATTTTGAATCAAACAGTATTACAATATCTACGTGAGATTTACAACAGGACAGATTGTTGTTATCAATATTATACATAAACTCATACAGCGACTACTTCCTTGAAGAACTAAGGATCTAACATTTAGAGAAATTACAATGCAATACCTTTTGTAAACTACAAAAATTTGTTCAAAAATCGATTTGCAAATTCAGACAACCATCCAAACTATTTATACTTAACAGAAAATAATTTCAAAGCATCTGCACAAAAAAGTCTGTAAGGACTAATTTAAATCGTTAATGTGAAGTGGAAAGAAAAGGGGACAAAGTATGGAACCCTGGGGAACACCTGACGTACGAAATTGCACTCTCTAGTCCAAATAAGATTTAGTAAATGTAGTCATATCATTACCAAAGCCAAAATTTGCGGGGAAGTATACATGAAATACCCTTAGAAATTATTTTAAAATTAAATATGAACAAAAAAAATTATAACTTGAAAATGGTTTATTGTGTGAAAATGCAAGAGATTTTATTTATTAATTACACAAAAAATAGTAGCTAACTTAAAAACTAGAAGAGATAGGTATAGGGAACCTTGATACCGTTCGAAAGAGAATAAAATTGTGTGTCAGAATATAGAAAACATACAGGGTGTTCCATCTAAAAAAACGACTTACGAAGGTTTGAAGTTAACTAAATTCGGCATTAAATTTCTAGCACCCTGGTATGCAATTAAGCCACTTTGAAAGTATGGATGGGAAGCTTAGGGGTCAAGCTATCCCCCCATATAAATATTATTGCTTTATCTTTCTTGCTATAAAATACACATGGTTTGAAGCTAGTCACTGTTTCTCTCCATTTTTTTGAAAAAAAATATTAAATATCTCGAAAACGGTTAATTTTAGAAACAGGGAAGCTTCATAAAAGTCCACCTAAAATAACACGTAGAATCCAAAATTGCAATAATATATAGGGTGTCCCATTTAAAATAAGCAAGTTGAAGTGCCCATTTTTTTCTAATTATAATTTGAAACTAATTTGTGAATTTTTATTTTAATTTTACATTTAAATCGTAATTAAATAGCTAACAAAATATTGAAAAAAACAAGTTTACTTTGCCTTAACATGCAAAAAAAATAACTTTTTAAATGAACGATAGCTTCATTTATTTATTTAATAATAGTAAAATAATTGCGAAATAGAAATTTTAATTAATATTTGGTTTAACAATAATTTTTTGTCATTTTTTGTAAATTAAAAAAAAAATAAGTATAAAATATGCATTTTTTCTTGGGTTCAGGGCTATTCTACGAATTCGTAAATATACCCATTGTTATTTTTTCGTCGAGCTACCCCAGTTTTAAAAAAATAATTTCTATGATGAATAGAAGCCGAGATATTGCAAAATATACAGCGCGCATCAATTTGAACTCTTATCTCGGTAGCAACAATTTTATTCAAATTGTTTATAAGCGAAAAACGCACGTTTTTTTAATGCACAATTTGAGAATGTTAATGTCAAAAAAACGGTGATATTTTTTAATAGGTCGCTTAATTACGTCTTTAAGATTACAATGACGCTTTCAGAATAATGTTTGGTTGAAAATTAACGCCTGTACAGAGGCTTAAAGTTCATAACTTTTGGAGCCTCCGTTATAAATTGTGCGAAAACTGTTGCACGTAGAGCGCCCACTTTTGGCACACTTTTAAAATGTGACAAAACCCTCAACTTGTCATAGGTTTTATAAAATTTTAATAATAAATGCGATAGTTATAAACAAATGGGCACTTTTCTTGTTTTTTGCAATAACTTTTTTGTTTATTAACCCATTTTAATTTAACAAGTCTCATTTTGTAGATAATTTTACTCCCTACAAGCTGTCTGAGAGTCACTTTTCGCTAAAATTGATGGTTTTCCCTGCAAAGTGAAAACACTGTTTTTCTCACTTATTTGTTTAAATAGAAAAGTTAGCTAATAAAAGTTTTTGACTCTCGAGATGAGAGATGTCTTGTATTATGTTTCTTTAGACAATCTTACAATAATCTCGCGGATAGGAGTTGTTTCGAGTAAAAATCTTATTTGCTTAGCCTATTAGGATACACCCTGTAAATGTTGCAAACTTGCCAAAAAACACCCGACAGCTATGAGTGATTTTTTTCTTGATATTCCTGTATATCCAATCGCGATAAATTCTACAAAAACGCAGTAATAAAAAAGCAACTGCTACTTGTACTTCATAAACTCCCCATACGGATACTATACCGGGGGACTGAAAATATGCTCGAATCAGTGAGAGTAAACCTACAACGGGGAATAACTTAAGCTTTATAGGCCTATAAAAGGACTCAACAATATTACTCCGGTATTATTTCGTTCTTCCTCCGGCCATAACTCCGGTCATATAACCTAAAACCCGTACATCTCGGGCCTTTTATGTATAAGATATACGGATAGTGGTCCATAATAAAACAAAATATTTTCATAAGTCATTCATTAGATATGCGGCAGTAAATGCAGATATATCTCGTAAAAAGGTGATGAGTTTGGAGGCAGCTTAGCCTAGATCTTCCATCACGCCACACTGTTTTCATGGCATTTAGGGTGATGGCCCTCAAAAACAGAGGCTAGGAATATAATAATTCATAAACATGGGTGCCGCCAGAAAGTTTTACAAGGGGGGCAAAAATAATCTCAATTTTTTTATAAAAAAAAAAACAGAAAGAAAAACTGAGCAAAATCCTACAACAGGTTAAATACCTGGTATACAAAAGGAAAATATAAATAAAAATTTACAGAACATTTACAAAACAAAATTATTAAAATAGAAAAGATATTTATTTATATATTATTTACAAAAAAAATCAATCTTCTTCTGTCTTGAGCAAAAGTACTCAGTACTCAATAAACTTATCAGGGGCACATTCAACCTTAATTTCTTCGTACTCCCAGCCACTGAAAATTATTATGCAATTATGCTTTTGAGGCCGTCGTAAACGTCAATTTTGGTTTATCTCGTCAAGCTACCCCAGCCTAAGCACAAGGATTTTTGTACGTGATCCAGAAGTCGAGATAATGAAGATTTTTAAAGTATTAAAAATGCAGAAGTGGCTAAAATGAACCACATTATTTTTTTCGATGAAAATCGAAAGATATTCAAGAAAAACGCGACAAAAAAATTTTTACATTTTTCAGTCATTTTTAGACACTGAAATGAATAAAAACAAGAAAAGTCGATTTTTGACCGTTTTTTTCGATATATCTCTTAAAGTAATATAGCAATCGATATATTAAAAAATACGAGTCAATAAGTTTTTTTAATAGCTACAACTTTCTCATTTCACTTTTTTCGATTGGAGTTCCAAGTTTTTTTTTATTAGCGGAAACCCGTTTTTTGATTTGTATGAATTTTTTAGGTTAACTTCGCCGTTTATGCGCCACAGGAAAGAACACTATCTTTTTTAGCATTTTTTCCTATATCACTATATTTGTTGTTTCCAGGTGGTATTTTTGTAAGCTCTTCTACCTATTGATTGGACTGAAATACTAAATGAACTGTCACTGCAGCAAATGCGCTGAAATAAATAAGAATATGTTTATTTTAATATTAATACGCCTTCATCGGTTACCAGAAAATACATTAAACTAGTTAAAAAGAAATTAAACTATTTAACTTCAATAACTAGTTAGTTTGTTTTGATAGAACCACTATCTGCGCTTAAAAATGCGAAGCGTGATGGAAAAAATTTAGATAGATAGATTTTGAAAGACGTCTGGATATATTAATAAAAAGTTCAGACTTCAACAATTTTTCATACAGTTCTTTGTCAAGAGGAAACGTTGAAAGAACATTTTCCTTGCACGAGTTGCTATTAAATGGCAGAAACTGAAAACTTAGAAAACTAGGTAGAGAACTGATTTTACTTTTACGTGTTTTTTTAATTTTTATAGTTGAAGTTAGTATTAGTGGAGCTGCTGCATGTTTTCTGTGAACTTGATCATATTTATATTAATAAGCTTGTCATTACTCATATAATTATGTATTATATGTATGTATTACACAATATGTCACAAAATTAGGAGGATCATTTAATGAGGATCGGGAGCTAGGAAAAATTGCAGCCTATTATTGAGATACATTTTTTTGCAATGCGAAATCAAATTCTCGAATTATTTATCGATTTGTTTTCGTTTTCAATTAATACTAAAAATTTGAATATTTAACTTGTCTTTATTTGTTTAATTCAATTTGGAATAAAATAAGAGGAAAGTTTCAAATGTAGTATGTTTTTGAAATCTTTTTTTATTTATAAAGTTCGATAAACTTTCAATACAAGAAGTAAAAAATACAGCAGTATATAAACAATGAAATATTTATACCCGTATTTATACTTTGCATCACAGCGCTTATAAAAATCTTATGCATTTTGATAAATTATCACATTTTTAATATTATCATTTTTCATTTTAAAATGAACATTTCAATAATTTCAGTGTATTTTTTAGAATTAGTACAGTCATTGAAGCTTTTCACCTCCGAATTCTTTGAAACTGAACCGATCGACTTGAAATTTGGCAGATAGTTAGAGAAAAGGTCAATGAACATTAGTGACATAGCGCCGATTGACGCTTCCACCCTATTGGGGGGTTGACACCCCTTCTCGGGGGTGGAAATTATTTTTTAAAAAATTTGAGCAAAAAAATATTCGAAAATTTTTTTCTAGAAAACAATAGTTTTTTAGTTATTCACGATTGAAAACTTGGAATTTTGAGTGAAAAAAAAAACACTTTTTCAAAGTATTTTTCGCGAATAACTCAAAAACTACGCATTTTATTAAAAAAAGTGTAATGAACAAAAATGTAGCTTATAAATAAACAAAGAAAATCGTTTTTCAAAAGTGTTGTACGTCCTATACAAAGCGAAATATGGTTAGTGGAAAGGGACTTGTTTTGGGGGGGATACTCGAATCGATGTATTCAACGTCAAATAACGGAAAAAGGATTAATTTTAGGTATATAACGCTCCTGGAGTTTTTTGTAGTACTCAAAAAGACCTTCAAAATTGACACTTATAAAAGTTAATTAGAGCAAAATTGAAGGAGTTATCGTCAAAATCAGATGGGTTGCTTTTATTTTTTAAGGAAAAATGAGCACTAAACGCTGTACCATTTCCATCAGAATTAAAATTAATCGTAGACCCTTTACAATTAGTTTTGTTTTAGTGTTTTTCATACGATCCTAAAGTTAGACCGGTTTAGAATGCGAATTTTTTTAATAATGTACGGTAAAAGTTGAAAACGTATTTTTCATTATTCAAAAAAAATTGCCTTATTTATATAATAACTCTGAAACTATGAAAGATACGTAAAAAATAATAGATAACAAAAATGTAGCTTTTTTCCAATAAATATTTTGCTTTTTTTATTCCTATAGCATAAAAAATAAGGGAGATATCGCCGCTTGAAGTATCAATTTTAGTGAAAAAACGACCTGTCTCGAGCCCTTCGATCCTTTCCCTTTAAAAAACGAAGGACTTAAAAGGTTTTATATGCAAACGATCTTACAGCTCTTGAAATTATCTTTAAAAGGCTTTTTTGTAGGATATTATAGCTTCAAAATTAACCGAGTTATGGTAAAAAAACCAATGACATTTTTTCGGAGCAAAATAGGCTTTCTCATTTTTATATATTATATATTATATTATACAAATAAAATAAGTAAAAAAATTTAGTGGGATTATTTATATGCAGCGTAGAAATTTTTTTTAAGATTGATTATATTTAAAAATCGATTATAATAATAATATTTTACATTAATATTGGTAAAAGGGTAGTTTATAAAAGTTGAAAATGGAAAAAGTAAAATATTCTTTCATAAACAATATAAGGGAATTTTTATTTTAAATTATTGCACAATTATAGCATTGCAAGATTTAAAACGTAATTTTTTTATCATTTTTTTAGCACAGGGGTGATTTATAAGGGTTGAAAAGTGTTATGAGATACAAATTTTTTCATAAGCAATGAGGGAATTTTTATTTTAAATAATTGCACCGTTAAAGCATTCCAAGCTTTTAAAAAGAATTTTTGTATCATTTTTTTTCAATGGTGGGTTCTAGGGGTTATTTTTAGCCTTATTATAAATTTTCATGCAAATCCATGCAGTTTCAAATAATTCGGAGGTCACAGCTGATTTTCAGCTTCAATGACCGTATTAAATATTTTTGGCTGCAATAACATCATATCACAGATCACAGTATAATACTACATTTATCCAATTGTTATTATACTTTCATAAATGCAATTGCTTTAAACCCTTGTCTTATAAGGAACATATGTATTCACGGAAGTGCATCATAGTAGTATGCTACTTATGCGTGTAACAAAATTGTATTTGAACTTTTCCACGCGAATCATACATAAAAGTTCTTTACATAAAAAGCGATTAGTCGATGCCCTCGAACGGTGTGCGGAGGTTCTGACTCCACAATCTTCTCTTCAACAGCTTTTTTCCTCCTTTTGATAGTTTCCTCAAGCAATCATACTTTCTTTTGGTCACAAATTTTCCTTTCTACCGACTCTGTTCCTCGTCCGATATCTTATTGGTTAAAGCAATCAGCTGTGCAAGCGATTACATAGCATAATGTATACCTATATACATGACAAGAACTGCCAACCTACAAATAATAAACTGAGCATACTCGTGCGTTGTTGCCATGTTTCTGTTGCAACTTTTGGCATTTATTGGGTAAAAAATATATAATTATAAGCATTACTGCCTGTGATCACGTCAGACGACATTTAGATTTGTTTTAAATAATTACGCGATTTGCTAGTTACCGCTAGTTTCAACTTATGTCGCTGTCGTTCTGGTGTAAAAATAGCTTTACAGTATCTAACCAAGTCAGTTACGGATGTACAATTTCGCAACTTCATTTAATTCCGCAGGAAACGCTTTTCAAATGAAAAACATTTACAGCAGCAAAATCATAATCAGATCACATCTCTCCTGGCAAACAAGATTTCAAAAACCTCAACTCGTCAACATTTACTCTAGATAAGGACGCAAACACAGAGATCCTAATATACAATAATACAAACATGGGTGTATAAAGCTCGCTTCCATTGTATTTCCTTAGATAACGCTGTGCCTGTTCAAATATTATATCACAAATATTTTCAAACTTGCTCGTTGGCATTTTTTATTGGACTGTCGAGTTGTTGTTAACATGTACATACAAATAATAACTCAAGAATTTTATTCTCGTCCTAGAGATTATTGACAGAGTGAACCTATTGTTACTACATGACTGTATCTCTGTGTAGTTTACAAAAAATTATGAGACTTTGTAGTTGATACGTATGTTTTAAAGATCCACATATTGACTCCAGCATGTATTCGTGGCAAAAAAAAACAAGGCCACACTGCTTAATAAACTCAAACGCGAAAATTGGATTTGCGAGCTGAAGCAATTAATTAAGTGACAAATTAAAGCTTGTTTGTGCGTGTATATGGGTATCTCCTGCCAAGGACATAACGTTGTACATAGGCGGGGAGATACTTTTTCAGATGGTCACGAAATTTAAACAGGCACTCAAACTTAAGGTATCGGTAAAATTACTTTTGAAAGAATACAGGTCTACTGTGCTGTTCATACTCTTTCCAGATAGTAATGATAAAAGAATATTCATCTTAGATAGATATACTGTAGGTTTCACTTCACACCAATACATAGATATAACTTCATTCATCAGAATAATTGATTATTGTGTAAAGGCAGTCTTTGTGCACTAATTGTTGTAATGGTGTGTAGTGTCCATCAAACTAATTGTAAGACGTTTCTTGGACGAAAAAATTAAATGGCTTATAAGTTATGTTAGCGAAAGCCATGGAGCAAATATCTGTTTCCCATAATAAAATATTTTTTTTGCAGAATATTGTATTAGTGCTTATCCAAGAGCAAAATATATTTATCGGAAGAAACTAAATATTTATTTCTAGGAAATAAAGTTATCCCATAAAATCAAATATTACTGTTTAATGCGCAACAGCGAACGGTCAACGAAGCATGTAGAATATGTAGAACAGCATCAGCCATTACTGTGCATACGTAGTATGAGGTGTGAATGTGATTTACTATGGAAGAAATATGTAGTTTAGAAACATCACTGAAATTATGCTCATAATTTAATTGTGGTATTAGCTAATCTTAAAACAATTATTGACGTTAGAAAACAAAAGTTTTTTTAATATATAGTAAAGTACCGTTTAATCTAAAAGTGAATGGATATCGAAAAGAACAATTACACAGCTACACAAAAAAATAGTGGAATATCCGAAAGTCGAGACCCTGATATCTCTATGTTTTTGGGCTGAATCCGAAACCGGTGTCCATTTGACCCCATTAGCTCTGGATTAAGGTCAGTTCAAGGTCAAATGTAGAGAATCAAATGGCAACAAAGTAAACCAATTTATTCATACGTTTTTGGGGTCGCTGAATCCGAATTCTGGGTCCGTTTGACCCGATTAACTCAGGTTGAAGGTCAGTTCAAGGTCAAAAGTACGGAATCAGTCGCTGAAGCCGAATCCGTGGTCCGTTTGACCTTATCAGGTCTGCTAAATAAGTTCTAAACTCAAAACGCTCAAGCATTTACACGTATTAAAATTTGAGTACTTCTTTGAGTATAGTCAGACCTTTTGACAACAAAATAGTTCGATACCATAAAAGTGAGTAGTAGTCTCGACCATAATAGTGCGATGTAGTGATTTCATTTGAATTGTCAAAGCAAAAAATCTCTTATTTTGAAAAACTTTTCTCAAGAATATCAACGAACAAGGAATCACTGTGTAACTTAATGTACATGAAGCATTGAAGCATTAACGGAGATATTGGTTTAAAGCTTACTTAATTAGCCTTACTGATACTAGAATTTTGTCATGTGAAAACAATAAACTCGAAAGTCACGGGCTCAGAGTTAAAGCTTTCTTTCTTTAATATTATTTGTTACTCAAATTTTAATACGCATAAAAGAATACTTGAGTGTTCTGAGTTTAAAACGTATAGATACATTGGTTTATTTTGTTGGCAATTCATTCTCTACATTTGACCTTGAACTGACCTTAACGCAGATTTGATCGGATCAAACGGATACCGGATTTGGATTCACCGCCCACAAAAACGTATAGATATGTAGGTTTACTTTGTGAGCAATTGGTTCTCTACATTTGACCTTAAACTGACCTTCAACCAGAGCTAATCGGGTCAAACGGACCAAGAATTCGGATTCAGCGACCCCAAAAACATATAGATATGAGGGTCTTGTCTTACGGATATGCCACTTTTTTGTGGGGGTGTGTTATCATTGCTTTGATTTGAGTTATTTTCAATTACTTTAAAATGTCACTACAAATATTTTCCCGAACTTCTTTTACTTCTATTGTGAGAAGTTTCGGCAAGACTTTCGCACAAAATTTTTGCATCTTCAAATTCTCGTGTAAAATTTGCCTTACGCATTCTTTGTCAATTCCTACAGTTTCAGAAACAGTACGAATAGTTAATCGACGGTCAGATCAGATTAGATTAGCGATATTATCAATATTTTTATTTATGTTTGACCTGGAGGGGCGTCCCGGCCAGCGTCATCTTCAACGTCTTCTCGGCATCTTGCATTTGCTTAAACCACTCAAAAACCTACGCGCGTGATAAACATTCATCGCCATATATTTCTCTTAATAAAAAATAAGTTTCAGTAGCGGTTAGAGGATAAGCAGAGTATAAATTTTAAAACCAGTTAATTGTAAACCCTTCAACCACAAATTCTTGAAACCATAAGCCTAAAAGCCTAACGTAATAAACTTAAATTAATTCTACTAAACCCACAAAACTCAGACCCATAAAATTTAAACCAATAAAATCTAAACCCACAAAACCTAAACCAACAGGTTTATAGTTTCAATAATTTGTAGTTGAAGAGTTTACAATTAACTGGTTTTAAAAGATATACCTTACAATTTTATATTCGCTAAATATTGTTCATATTTTGTTATATCATTTATGGGAAACATTTCTGATTGTGGCTTATTAGAGTATTTAAGATATCGCAAGATGAGATCTTAAAATATCGCAGTTATCGCAGTGACATAAGGAAGCGGACATAATTACGAGTACTTAAAAAATATATCCCAATTTGGACAAATTTTACTACCTCGCACGGAATTTTGAGCGTTTCTGCCCGCTGTGCGACGTATGCATCAAGAAACACTGTCTTTATTTCGGAGAGCTTTTAATAGAAATCTATCCACGTTGCTTGTAATCCACCAAACAAAACTACAAAGTCGTGAACGGCCGAAAACACAACACAAGGCACTGCCTATTTTCGTGTTCATTTATTTGACAGCTGTACCTCTTCGCGAGAGAACCAGCAAGTGCGATGTTCAATTATTTTTAGGCAAGGTCAACAAACACTCGCACGGCCTGACTTTTACTTCTAATTGTTAAAATATGACCCTTCTAGATGAACTCACGACCACTTGCAATATGTTACATTCGTTGCTTGTTTTGAATCGTCAATCCTAATTATTTATTTTAACTGAAATATTAATTGCTATACCGAGTGACCATTCTAAATTTGAAATTTAGAAATCATACCTAGAAAGGTCAGTATAGTATTTGAGATATCTTCATTTGTTTTAGAGATTATGCTTAAATATAGACTCAAATAGAAAAAGTTGCATAACTTGTGTAAACATGTAACAGGATAATAAATTGTTTGTCGATTTTTGGTTAATCTCCTCCTTTTGTATTTAAATCGCTTATAGAAATAAACAAGGCCAATACCGCCATTATAAGAAAACAAGTGAACTGTAGATAATCATTTTTCCTGAGGTCATGGCATCCTTGATTAAGTAAATGATAGTTTTGTGTACATACGAGCCTACTGAGTGAATTAAGAAAAATAACACGGCTGTCCTATAAAATCACGTCCTTTATCTTTTTCTTTGGTAGGTGAAATGATGTTACATCCATAAGACGTTCTTCGAAACAAACGAAGACTTATACCTTCATAGCTTAGATAAACTGAAAAAATCAAGTTTGGAATATGAATATAAATTTTAATTATGAAGAAGTTTTCGATATATTGTGTGAAAAATGTACTTTTTAATACAGAAAATAATGTTTTATTACTACAAGGCCTACTACAGAAAACATAATTAAGAAAAATATGTTATGTAAGTTATTTTTTAAGCAAGCAGAATTGTTATCCAAAATGTCAAATTTCCAAGCAAACTTTTTTTTGTCATTTACACCAATACTTAAGATGATATGTGGACACCATGTAGATATTAAATCTGGGCATAATGTAATATTGAATTATAAGGATATAAACAACTATCTATTTGTAAAAATTTCTTAATAGGAGACATCCTTGACTTAAAGCTGCTTTTCTTTGTTTGAACAGAAGCAGACTTCTTTTCATAAAATGAAAAATAAAAAAATTACCACCTTTTTATCAGTCCACACTGTATAGAGCCAGTTTAATTTTAAATTATTATTAAACCACGACCTAATTCGAAATTTTTACTGGATTCTATTATATATTTTACTGCATTGTGAAGCTTTCTTCTATTTTTGTTTTTTTAACGTTTCTACCACCAACTATTCAAGTTTCTAATTTTTTAAAGATTCTTTGCACTAAAACATTAACGAAGCAATAGTAAACAATATCATCTAAACCCAGCCTCCGCCGCCTATGGCTCTATAAACATCAATCATATAAATTAAAAGCAAAGCCAGATGTGGGTGCATATGTTCAATGTTTCAACTCGCTTCCAACTGCCACAGAAAACAAAACTACTGGTTAATCCTAATTTTTAAAGAGACCGTTCCATCAGTTTATTATTACATTATAGGCACCGTTAAAAATATTTTAATTTCATTTGGAAAACAAACAAATCGAAACTTTATGGTCGTCCCAATAAATGTCTATCTTTATGGGACTTGGATTAACCGAGATCTTTAGTATCAGTTATATGGGGTTGTCACTCCAATTGATGCGGTTAATTAGAATTAGAATTAGAATTAGAATTAGAATTAGACTGATATTAGTGGTTTAGTTAATTCAGATGATATCCTACGTTGTTAAAAAATGTCAATTAAAGACGCTTTGGAAGTACTAATAACAGAAGTCAATGACGAGAGTTTAGTAAACTTTTTTAGGGACGCCTATGAAAGTCATTAAATTTTATTGCCAGGCGTTTTTTTAGATATTCAACTGACTTCGGAAAGACTATAACGGTGTGAATCAAGAGCGCAGTGACAACGTTACCAGCTAGCACCAGAGCTCATTTTTTGTAACTGTTAAGCAATATTGAAATTCTTAACTCTCTTAACCAGAACGAGTTTTCCCTCATTCCTCTGAAGGGTGGAACAATGTCACGTTTAACTTGTCTTAACTTGTCAATTGATTAAACCAGAGAGAAGTAGTTGTAATGACGTTTCCTTAGTTTGCCATTAATATACACAGTCGACTAAGGATGTATGAATCTTCCTGGTGAAGATTTTCCAAATTTTTCTGCGGTTTTTCCTTTGAGATCAGGAATTGTTCTTTGGGCACAAAACTTTAATATAATTGACCCTAAACCATTTTTTCAACTTTGACCATATGTCATATACAGAAGATGCACCGTGCTGCTAGAAAAAGAAATTTCTGTCACCGAATTGGTCTGATACTGCGGGCAGTAAGCTACTCTCCAAAATATCTCAATCAATATTTATCTGCATTCCCTCTTTGCCGGGATGCATCCCCAGATCCTTGTGGAATTTCACTGTACGTTTTAAGGGTTCTTAGAGGAAGACTTCACTTGCCATTCCAATCACGTACTAAGGAAAATTCCCAACACGTTTTTGGACTCATTACTGGAGCCCAATCTTCACTTGTCCGAGCAGCTTTCGATTTAGTCCAAAATCTTTTTCTGGAATTCTGTCACCAATGGTTTTTCTTTTCGCTTGATGAAAACAAAATCTTGTGACATTAATAAATTATTATCTCTAAGGGTACTTACTTTACTTTGTGAAAAACATAACCAGAATTGTGTATATATACTGACGACAAAATTATTTCCATACATTAATGTTTGTTTTTTTATTCTCTTACAGTATCCTTTCTTTGGCTTGCTTTGAATTAATCTCGTATGTGGATTTCGTCATATTCACATCGCTAACAATTTTTTTCATAGATTACCTTAACTCATATTAGCGAATTACTACTTCACGCATTTTTTTGGAGGTTGAGCCATAGTTTTGTACAGGGTGTACCGATAAATTATCCCCACCATCTAACTTCCTAACTATAACACAAAAATTTTAATATTTTTTATGTAGTTTATCATGACATTCTCAGAATTTTTATGAACCATCACATTTTTGACATATGAAACAAGTAATTTTTTAATGGAACACCCTGTATATTTTCAGATTTTTTGAATCTACGTATTTTTCTTAATCTAACCATACATATACAGGCTAAGAGGGCCACTCCTATGTAACTCGCTTAATACACTATGCCCGTCAAAAATCTTTATATGTTTTTTGTTGCATTTCTTCAGGCCTTGATGCTTGTAAAAACAAATTTGAGATCCATGGTCAACTTAATGAGTAATCATAAAAAAAACCAGAAAAGTACCGAAAGTTTAGGGACGTCCAACTTTTTTATGTTAAGAGATAGAGAAAACTTATTTTCATAAAATTTCATGGCAAAATTGATTGATATCTTTCATCTGCTGTAAACAAATTTTTGAAGTATCGTATGTAATTTGCTGCACCTTCTAGATGGACAAAAAAATTATCTCACTGTTTTGGTCATTTTTCCTATTTACATAATTTAAAATTCTGTTATTCCGCAAGTGCTTGAATAGAATTGAAATTGCATTGATAGTACAATACAAACATATTACACTTTTTAATATGTGAAATTATTACCTATTCAAAATTATAGTATTTCAAATCGCAGTGAAATATAACAATTTTCTAACCAATAGTTATGTATTATAACAATAAACGATTTGTTAAATGATGATGTTACTGGGATAACGCATTTGTTTTCATAGTACCTATGCTACATTTAGTGTAAGCTATTTTGGCTGTGCAAGAAGGCTCAGTTTTCTCTAAAGTAAAAAAACAATATTATAACAATGTAAAAAGAAAATCTGTATTTTGCTAAAAAAAAAGTACATTATATTTATTATATGTTTTGTATTTGACCTGTCTATAACAATTTCTATATTAACACGAAAATGTTCACATTTTTTATATCAAAATTGTAAAAAATGTAATAAACATAAAAGATAAAGGCAACATGTAGTATATTGCATAAAAGAGGAAGAAACAAGCAATTTTTTGTAGCCACAGCGTTCATGGTATCAAAATTCATAATTTTCCTTCGAAAATATTTTTAAAAAAATTATTTTTTTGAGGCCCCATTTAGGGGGGCGTAGCTCCCTTAGGAAGCATTTCTCGACCAATGTTTATATGAAAAATATTCTTATTATTCGCAATAGAATCAAGTGGTAAATCAATGGACACTAATTAGGAGACACCCTGTATTATAATAAGGGAGTTAGATGGGGAGAAAATTATAACAGATCACCCGGTATAATATTATCGCGAAAAAAGTCTCAAACATTTTGAAAATTTGTAACTCTCAGTAATTTTTTAAGCAAAAACACGAACATTTAGTTGTTAGCAAAGTATGCAAGTGTTCTGTGAAGGGTTTAGAGATCAGAACAAATTTAATTACTTGTAAAACAGTCACCGATATGTTCTTTAAAATAGTCACAAACATTTCGTTGTTAGGGCTCGTATTACTTCTTGTTTTCTCAGCGTACCGCGGAATTCGGAAGCAGAATCGAGTCAGAAATAAAAAATAAACAGCCGTAAACAAGTCCGCCGATTCCTCCCAATATATCCCGAACGCATCTATCATAATAATTCCAAAATACCCCATTTCCGAAGCACGACGTCGAATCGCCTCGAAATTGATAGGTGTGTATTATGTTAACAAATATCTGATAAATAGGCGGGGTAATTTATCAATGCCTTCGAATAAAATCTAAAGCTGTTTAATATTTAGTCCGGTTCAACAACCTGAATTGATACTTTTTCGTACATACAGCCACAATTAACGTTATTAATCCAGCTTGTTTTTTTGTTTGTTGGCATTTAATTTGGGTCACGAAACGCATTAATCTCGACGAGACGTTGAACTGCTAGTTTCATAGATATTTTTCAATAGTGAAAAGTAAAAAGCGAGGCCGAGAACCGAAACAGATGAGGCACTCCAGGTTAATGAATTGCATTTCGACGACTGAGAGCAATCGCCGTAGTTATAACTTTACAATTAGATATAATTACGTACATGTGATAGTACCTAATGGCATTAGTGATTTTAATCGCACACAGGAATTATAGTTACCAGCGATCATGAAACAAAAGACGAACGAACGTTAATTTAAATGGCCTACTTTGATCGTGATAATATACTCTACCAAAGTTAAATATAGCATTTCCTATCAGATATTATTATTTGTAATTTTTTTTTATTCATAATTAGGCATAACATTTTTTATCGTTTATGGTTTCAAAATTATACAAAGTGCGTTCCAAAGTAAACAGAACTTTTTAAAAATAACAACAAAAAGTTTTCTTTAAAAAACCGATTTATTTTATCCAAAATAGTCCCTTTGCGTCTTGTCGCCCGGAATGTCTTTCAGGATGTCGCACAGTGGGAAATATTGGACGAAATTCTCGCCACTCGCCAATTTTCATCGTCTCGTCGTGATTTCTTTTTTAAATAATCTCGTGGTAGTCTGAATTTTCATATTCCGGTGAGGTTTTTTCGAAAAACCCTTTTTTTAATGCTTAGCGAGCACCCCAACCTCAATATCGAAGAAGAAATTTTTAAATAGGTACTCGATGTTCAGTTGTAGAAAAAAATTTTTAAAAATTATCTGCTATTAATAAAATTGATTATTATGACCCTCGATGATATATCTGATGTTTTTTCTTCAAAAACCTAACCTCAAAATTATTAATTCTAACCTAAAAGCCTTAAACGAAAGTTACATTGGAAAAAAAGTAATTTTACATGCCAAAAGTGCGAAATAGATTCAATAGAACCCTACGTAATATGTTATACCCAAACCATGAATTTAAATTTAAAAAACCTAACCTCAAAACCAACATTAACTAAGTTTAAACTCACTAAATTAAGGATTAATAAAAAAAAAATTAGAAATATCTTTATTGTACAGAGATTCGATGAACAGTTTTTTCCGAGAGCACACACCTTGTGTCATACTGTACCCAAATGTGACACCTTAACCCAAGAACCTAACCTCAAAACTGGAAAGATTGTCAAATCAAATCATTAGAGTGAAGAAAATTGTCACAAAATTATTTTCTTTAATAAAAGTATAAACGTATTTTTGTTGAGTGTTCATCATCACGATCGCCAAAACCTTCAACCGTCAAAACGAAAAACATAACCTAAAGACCCTGAAATTTTGTTTAACTCGAATTTTTTGCTAAAAAAATTCCATAAAAACATTTACATAGCAATAAAACGTTTGTAAAACATTATTGTGGCTGTGTCCTCGGAAAAATTGTTGGTCGAATCTCTGTACAATAAAGGTATTTTTCATTTTTTGTTTTATTAATCCTTAATTTAGTGAGTTTAAACTTAGTTGGTTGTTGGTTTTGAGGTTAGGTTTTTTAAATTCAAATTCATGGCTTGGGTATAACATGTTACGTAGGGTTCTATTGAATCTATTTCGTACTTTTGGCATGTAAAAAACTTTTTTTCCAATGTAAGTTTCGTTTAAGGCTTTTAGGTTAGAATTAATAATTTTGAGGTTAGGTTTTTGAAGAAAAAACATCAGATATATCATCAAGAGTCATAATAATCAATTTTATTAATAGCAGATACTTTTTAAACAATTTTTTCTACAACTGAACATCGAGTATTTAAAAAAATTTTCTTCGATATTGAGGTTGGGGTGCTCCCTACGCATAAAAAAAAGGAGGGTTTTTCGAAAAAACCTCACCGGAATATGAAAATTCAGATTACCACAAGATATTAAAAAAAAATCACGACAAGACGATGAAAATTGGCGAGTGGCGAGAATTTTGTCCAATATTTCCCACTGTGCCGGCTTCTACGTCTACCAAACGCTTTCCTTTCATCGCCAATTACATTTTTCCGAAAAGAGTGCAGGGTGCCAAATTAGGTGAATACGAGAAGTGGTTGACAATTAGAAGGCGATTTTTAGTCAAAAAATCGGTCACAAGTGCACTGTAAAAAAATCACTCAAACTTCACTCAATTTTACTCAATAATGTATCAATTTCTGTCCACACCCGACTGAGTGAAATTTTCACTCTATTAGTATTAGTACAACTGAGTGAAACTATTGCATCAGAAATGAGTAAGTTTTACTCAAATCCGAGTTACTGCTAACTACCAATTGAGTGACTTTTGACTCTATTCTGAGTATATGAAACCAATTTAGAGTTGACTTTTTCTCTAATACAAACTAAAGGATTAAACTCGATAATTCTTTAATACAGTTAAAACAAAAGGTGATGATAACAATAACTAAACTTAAGAAATGATGCAAACGCTTTCATACTACATACATATTACAATTTATTCTCTATATGACCTCCTCTCATTTCAAGACACATATCCAATCTTCGCCTGACTTCTTTGTGAGCTGCGTATTAACATTTCGCCGTTTAACTTACAAGCGTTTGTGATTTTTTCTTTCAAATGATTAATATCTCGCGATGGTGTTTTGTAAACCTTACTTTTTAAAACCCCCATAAAAAAATCGAGGAGTGTTAGATCTGGTGACTTTCCGGGCCACTGAATAGGTACATTAAGCCCAATCCATAGGTTTCTCCTTAGCTGTAAAGGCACATTCTCCAGAAGTGTAGGAAGTGCTTCTTGTAGGAAATTTAGGTAACTCACTCTGTTCAATGTATGTTCATAAAAATAATAATAATTTACTCCAAAATGGCCTTGGTTTTGGACTGGATTTACAAAGTGGGGATTTTCAATGGACCAGTAATGTTGCGCCTGTCTGGCAAACCATTACTGACAAACCGACTTCCGTCCGTCCAAAGAACGTGCCGAAAAAGGTTCAGATCAACATTTTCTACATTTACTACAATTTGAACTATAAAATGAAGTCTGTTTTCAATGTGACGCTGAGGCAAATACTCCAAATTGTGAATTTTGTAGTCATGATACCCATTGGTCTTTAAAATTCGTTAAACGGTTGATTTATCCAAATTCAATTCCCGGCTAGCCTATCGTATAGAATTTCGTGGATTTTGTTCAAAATACTGTAACAGTCTAGCTGTATTAACATTGTTTCTTACCCTTCGGTCAATTATTTGATTTTTACGAACAGAAAATGCATCTTCATAAGTTCATTTCGTCTCAAGGTCGATTCCAATCTTGTAAAGGTTTCTATAAGAAATGAGGTGCTCTGGATACCTTTCTTGATATAACTCTACAGCTCCTTTTGGATTTTTTTGTGACTCGCCGTAAATTTGCAACATATCAACTTTTTCTGAATGAGAAAACATTTTGTAAGCACAAAAGTTATACGTTTGACGTTCGTATTGAGTAATGACAAGTATTTTGTGACATTTATGCACTTTAAACAACGAACATTCAATTATTTTCCAACGACTACTTGATCCTTCCACCGCTAATGTGATTTTTAGGTGGTATTTCTTTTGAGACTCTTTACGATGATATTGCTTATAACTTTTAAACGGGTAGTAATACAGACAAATTTCTCTAATAAAAGTTTATTAGAAAAAAGAGAGCTTTTTAACAAGAAAAAAATTTGGGTTTCCGGAAAAAATATAATTGATGACATCATTTCTGTCAAGTCCCAAAGATAATACTTTCATTTTAATCAGATACTTGCTTTCACATCAATGATAAATTTTCCATTGCCTGACTGATACTGATATAAACCAATCATTAATAAATATTGATTTAAAAAAAATAATGATAAAAATGGGGCGGCCATAGCGCGATAGCAGTTTTCTCCGTGTACTGTTACAATATGTTCGGAGATTTATTTTAAAAATAAGGAGCAGCGGCCTCGGAAGATGTTGACGCAAAAAGCATTACTCACATCTCACATGTTGTTAAAAAAAGTAAATTCAAAGAAGGTCCAAAGCTAGGCTAAGCATGAACGCCGTACCATGATAATGTGACGTAAACCTCGCACAAAAAATATGTTGTGCGCTTGAGAGAATGTAATAATGTATATTTACCATAAATGTCACGTTTGTTGTGTTTATTAACACGTACAACACGCCCGCTGGGTTATTTGCTGTACCATAGGCTACAATTCAAACAATAACAAATAGCGTTATTGTTTGAGATACCTCGGTTACTCACGACCTTAAAATTATGTGCGTTATGTCTGTTCTAGCAATTGATTCAGTGCAACAAAGTAAACTAAAAATCGTCGACGTCGTATTTAGTTTTAACTGACTCGGAAATTATACTATTTATTTGCAAGTACAAACTTATAAGCTGTGAGAGCCAAATACGAACAATAGGAACAAGTATTTTGTCACGTGATACAGAATTATTTGAACATAAAAGAAACGACTGGCCAACTTTTTTTAGCGTAAATCTATTATTTCCTATGCGCTATGCCCACAAAAAATATATTGTTCTTTACACCGAAACATTAACTTGACATTTATTTTTATTTACTCCATTTTTAGGCACTGTAGTGGCAACTTACTACTTAACCACTTAAGTCGCAAGATCTGCGTCAAGAGTTCCAGAGAATATGGATCGGGACAGCGCATGACATCCTGGTAGTTGTTAAGGAAATGATGTAAATAAAACAGAATAACAAAAATATATTTTGAGTAATGCATGTTACTTATTCGAAGCAATATAATTTTTAGTTATACTGTTATAAAATAAATCATCTAAGAAGATAACCGCATTTGATATAAAACAAATATAAATATATTATAGAAGAAATAATAAGACCCCCACAAAGTGGTGACCCCGACTACAGTCACAACAAATTTAAAAAGGATTCTTGGCATTGAAAAGAAAAAGAACTTCAAGAATCAAAAGGAGAAGAAAAAAAAGCAAAAGTAAATCTTCAGAAACGGTATCAAAATATTTCCATTTTAAGAAAATAAGAAAGAAGAATTCAAGCAGTAAGAAGAGTGAAGAAAGAAAAATCGGAACCTTTAAAAATACAAAATTTTGATATATTGATTGTGGGGTCTTACTATTTTTTCTATAATATATTGTAACAAGTAGAAATTGAAGGAAGAGTTTTAAGTATAAAATCTAATAGAAATTAAGTTGAAATATAATAAATAATGACATATTAGATATATGGTGACAAGATAGTAAAGATGATTTGGTTGACAGCGGGATGAAAT
The DNA here is from genome assembly GCF_000390285.2 of Anoplophora glabripennis. Taxonomy (NCBI): domain Eukaryota; kingdom Metazoa; phylum Arthropoda; class Insecta; order Coleoptera; family Cerambycidae; genus Anoplophora; species Anoplophora glabripennis. Next base: position 105,854 of record NW_019417217.1, read on the forward strand.
TTTGACAGTATAATATAATAGTAAAAGTAGAATGAAATCTGTGTATAAAGGAATCAAAAGTGTCTATAAAAGAAAGCAATGTAGTTAAAAAATGAATAAAAGGGTATTAAATTTGGTAAAGAAAAAATGTATAAATTATAAAGGTATATGATTGGTTGAGATTGAATACGATATATTCAAAAACATTGTAATTAGATATAAGAGTGCGGTGAAAGAAGGACAAAAAAAAGAAAGTGGTTATCAAGGAGACAGAAATAAATAGTGAGGGAAAATCAAGAAATAAAAAGTCAAAGTAGAAGATATTCAAATTGTAGCCATTAAAATAAGTTAAAATCAGAAGAATTGTAATAAAATACAGAAGATTAAAAGAGACTCCTATAAAATACCAAGAAAAGAACAAGTATTGAAGAGAAGAAGAGTGGTAGAGAAAAGCACAGCACAGCTTCAAGCACAGAGGCATTGTGGGACAGTTAAAACCAAATAAGAAAGAAGCAACCAGGGAGAGTCAGGAAATAGGAAAAAAAATTATTTGGCAGAAAGGAAAGTCGGTTTAAATCTAAACTGACAGATAAATCAAGAGAATCATAATACTGTCAGGTAATTAAAACATTATTTTTCATTGTCGTAGACACATAGAAAAGGAAAGGCCAGGAGAGGTGACGCTGACAGTGCAATCTACGGAGTAGAGTAGCAAACAGAAGGAAGAAAAGACAAATTGGAGGAGAGTTCAAAGAAGGAAAGGAAGGATAGGATACAGGAAGGACATCACGAGTAAGAAAACACAGACAAAAAGACAACAAAGTGTAGTATAGGTAATCATAAACAAAAATTGTATAGATAAGGAATTATAATTTAGTTAGCTCAGGTTAGATAGGGATCTAGGAAAGATTTTTATAAATTTATAAACTGTTGGTATAATACACAAAGTTCAAACTCAATTAAACATTCCTATTTTATTTTTTTTACAAAAACAAAGAAACAAATTTAATTACCTAATAATTTTTTCTTCATAATAAATTTCAATAGCTTTCGAACCGACTACTGAGATTTCAACATGCTCTATTAAAATTTTGAGAGTATTTTTTTTTAAAAAGTATGTAAAGAATAAATTTATATTTAAAGATTAAAAATCAAAATTAAGTGCGATATTAAAAGAGCTAGTTTGGGGTAAGTATCGAATATAATTTCTTATAATAGTTTTTAAGAATACTATAGGAAAAATCAAAATTTAAATAATTTAATACATTTCACATATAAATCGATCTTTATAAAACTATAAATTGGCGCCTAACATTATTTTTTAAATTCATTACACATAACAAACAAAATTAAATTATCATAAATATAACACAAAAATATATAATTATTTATAGTATTATAATATTTATATTTGTTTTAAATGTGGTTATCTTCTTAAATGATTTATTGTATAACAGTATAACTAAAAATTATATTGCTTCGAATATGTTACATGCATTACTCAAAATATATTTTTGTTTTTCTATTTTATTTACATCATTTCCTTAACTACTACCAAAATGTCATGTGCTGTCCTAATGCATATTCTCTAGAACTCTTGACGCAGATCTTGAGACTTAAGTAGTAAGTTGCCACTAAAGGGCACATTATCTACATACTTTTCTCAAGCAAACAGGGGAAACATATAGGTACATAGTGGAAAGTTTTACTGGAACAAATTCTGTAATTTAATAAATAAAGGTTTGTTGCATTTTTTATTTTCAGGTTGTTTAATTTTTTATTTTAAAGCTTTTTCAATTGCAAATACAATTACGTATTTTTTGTTACCTTTTGTATTGGAAAAAAAATAAAATAAATGTTTACTGAAACTACTTTAATGAAAATAATTTTCAAAATGCCCTCCATCTTGTTACTGACAATACCCTAATCCAGTGGCGGCTCGTGAAGGAGGACTCTGGGACTCCGCCCCCCCAGATATTTTCAAACTATAAACTTAAAATAATGTATTTATTTAAATCAATAAGAAATCTAAATAGCATGCATTCAATATCTCTTGGATGTTAGGTTGGTTGCATAAAGTGCATGTACTCCGTGAACGTAGCTCAGATTAATGCCATCTGCCATCTATGATCGTACCAAAGAGTTATGTTTAACCGCGCGCGCAATCCCCACTCCATCGCGGACCGTGAAATCTGAGTCCATCGTGCAAGCATATTTTTACATATGATTGGACAAATTGGCACGTGGAGGGGATAGGCGACGATAGGCTCGCGCGCTTTGTTTTGGGACTCCATGAGGCAGTAACCCGTATCACTGAAGTGTGGTTATATGTGTTTTGTTTTTGCTTTGGCGCTTTTTAAGACATTATATTTTATAAGTTTAAGTTTAAAATGAGGGTTTGTGAAATAAAAAAACTTGTTATTAGTAATTTAAGTTTAGAGGAAAAAGTCGAATTGAAAAATAACGGACGTCCAACGCCAGTGTTGAATTTAGTTGAGGTGCAGAAAGAGTGCAAAAAGTGGGCCGGCTTTCGCAAATTTGATAAAAACATTTATGATAAGACCCTGTGGTTGTGTGGTTGTGACCAAACAAATAGATTTTTTTGTTTTGTATGTTTATTGTTTGGAGGAGGCGAAGAAAACTGGACGAAAACTGGAGTTTCTGACTTGAAACATTTAGAAATTAAAATTAAGAAACATGAAAATTCTCCTAAACACAAAAATAAGTTGGTGAGTTTTTTACTTTTAGGAAGAGTAAATATTGCTTCTTGTTTAAATAGTGCTTATGCAGAACAAATAAATAGTAAATAGTCATAACGAAACAGTTAAGAAAAATCGATTGCTTCTTTCAAAAATTTTAAATATCTTAAAACTATGTGGTACATGTAACCTTTCTCTTCGTGGACATAATAAAAAAAGTGACTCGGTAAACAAAGGGGTATTTTTAGAACTGATAGACTATAGTGCAAAAATTGATCCCGTTTTAGATAAACATCTTAGTGATGCCCATGTTTTTAAAGGAACTTCAAAAACTATACAGAATGAACTATTACAGTAATCTACATAATTATATCCTAACTGGGTTGGTTGATCGATTATCCACTTCAGCCCCCACACGTTGGAATTTTATTTCTCGCATTGTATCTAAGTAGCTACTGTACACACTGACAGTATTCATTTTGGGGTACTTGCAAAACACAAAGACCTTCAAATTCCTTAAAATTTTTCGCCTGCGGCGCTAAGCGGGAGGCTGCCGCCCCCCACACCCCCGCAGTTCTTATGATGTACGTCCTCTTTTCAAAATGCGCCCCCCCCTGTATTCAAACCCACGGGCCGCCACTGCCCTAATCCCTAATCGATAATAAAAAGCATTACGAACATTTTGTAACACTTGAAACTCGGTGATATTGCTAGGTTTAGCAGCATAACCCTTGCTTTTCAGATATCCCCATAAAAAATCTAATAGAGTAAGATCGGGCGATCTTGCTGACCACTCAATTGGGCACCTTCGTCCAGTCCACCTATTGAGAAACACTTCGTTGAGGTAGGCTCGTACATTTTGAGAAAAAAGTGATGGTGCCCAGTATTGTTGAAACCATATCCGTTGGTCAAATAAATCGGAATCCAAATTATTGGGGAATAAAACCGCTAAAGCAGAAACCAGTTAATCTTGGAGCATAATTAGATTTGTTTGTCCAGTCACATTTTCAGAGATAAGTACAGGACCTACTGCGATCCCCAATAATTTCAGCCCAGACGTTTGTTTTTTAAGGCATTTGAGTATGGCATTCACGCATCCAGTGGGGATTTTCGTCAGCCCAATAACGGCAATTGTGGCGATTGACGCGCCCATGTAGCTTCATCAGAAAACAGCACCCATTCCAAAGCAATTTGCACACCATTGATCGAAGCCATAAAAAGTTCGCAAAAGTAGAGTCTAATTGTAAGATCAGGATCATCTTCGTTAAGCTCGTGCAGGTTTTGCATCTTATATGGGTGCTTTTTGGCATCTTTCAGAATTTTTAAAACGCTTGTGTGACTGACATCCTGAATGCGAGCTATTTGCTTAGCTGGAGTAACAGGATATTCTTCAACTTTTCAGATTTTGTGCAATGCCTTTTTTGTAAAGATTATTTAAAAATAATTAAAACAAATTTTTCATTTTGAAGACTTGTATATTTGTAAGTACCTATCAACTTTTGGACTAAAATAATTTTGGTTAAATTATAATATTTTAGTGTGTAGAATCCGCTGTTGCTCTATGTACAATTACTTAGGGACACCCTGTATACTATTTTTATTTACATACTAATTTTTATACAGGGTGATTCACAAATGGTGACAAAAAATGCAACCTCGTATTCTTTGGTGAATTTTAAGAGTCTTTCCTATAAAGTTTTTATCTAAGACGCTTCATTAAAAAGATACAGGGTGTTAAACTTGAAAAAATATTTTTAATTTTTTTAAATAATTTAAAAACTAGTAAGTGAAATAATTTGAAATTGCACACATGCATTTATGTAAACATTGTCCAAAACCTGAGGGCTTTTCCTAAAATTTACATGCTCCAGTGGCGGAAGTACAGGGTATCGGCGACATATTTTTCTAAATAAAATAGTACGCCACTGCTTTACGGTAACAACCATGATATTTTCGGATTCGTCTTTCAATTTTCTACAAATTACTACTCTCTTATGTTTTCCGAGGAAGCCTGATATTTGAGCAAAACTTAAAAAATCATTCGGTTATTTATTCGAATAAAGAAATTAATAACATTAGTCATCATTTTAATGATTTTATTTGAGTAAATGCTCCATTTCCACGAACACAGGCCCGACATCTTAGTAACGAAAATGTAATTTGTTCGAAATTTATTGTTGCTTGAATCTGATGATAAGCATTATTTATTCGTTCTTCTAACTGCTCAGAATGTCAAAGTTGCTATCGCAGCCCACTATGTAATTTTAAAAAGCATTATATTCGAATATCGAAGTGTGTTATCAGTTCGTTTTTCAAGTTCGAAAATCAGGTTTTTTCGAAAAACATAAGAGAGTAGTAATTTGTTGAAAATTAAAAGACGAATCCGAAAATATCATGATTGTTACCGTAAAGCAGTGACGTACGATTTTATTTTGAAAATTATGCCACCGATAGCTCGTATCTTCGCCACTGGAGCATGTGGATTTTAGGAAAAGCCCTCAGATTTTGGACAAGGTTTACATAAATACATGTGCCCAATTTCAAATTATTTCACTTACTAGTTTTTAAATTATTTAAAAAACTTAAAAATATTTTTTGGAGTTTAACACCCTGTATCTTTTTAACGAAGCGTCCTAGATAACAATTTTATAGAAAGGACTCCATTTAAAATTCACCAAAGAATACGAGGTTTCATTTTTGATCACCGTTTGTGAATCACCCTGTATATTTCTTTATTTGATGGTAATGTAATGGTGATCTGCTAAGACATGTATTGTTGTTAAGAATGTCCCTTCAATAAATCAAAAAGTAAACGTATACCACATCCTCAGGGAAGAAAACCGCCACACGCACAAAAATATAAAATAAAAAAAACCTTGGAAAACCGTGTTTACACAAGGCCCTGATTGTGTGCCAACCCGAAATCACAATAGTAAACATATCCATGGAACCATCCCTCTCGCTTCCCCTTTCTCTTTCTGCCCTTTATCATTCTAATTCTGAGGTGAGGACCTGTTGAACGGGACACCTGACTGCACCATTACCCTGCCCTGCCACCCCTTTTGGTTGGCAACGGGACAAAAACTCGCCCTCGAGCTTCTTTTCAATATCGATCGAGTTGGCCGTATCACTCATGTCGTGTCGTCATTGTCCGGCCCTGGATGGGCACCAACGATGTAAGCAATCGGGATGGAGTGAAAAGTGCAAGTCAGGAAATAAAGTAAATTCGAGACGATTTTTTCGTTGTATCTTTTAAAAATATATAATATATAATTAGCTTAATTAGTATTAATCTAATTCAAATAAACAAAAAAAATTTTTCGAAATCTTATCAAATTAAGTCAACCAGTTTTCTTTGATACCAAAAATCTAGGTATGCAGAAAATAGGACTCCTAACTCGAAAAACTTTTTTAAAATTTCTGCAAATAAATTTTTGAAGATATGTTAGATTCGTTAGTGTTGTTTTCGGTTAACTACAACTTTTCCTAAGTCATTTTAGAACAATAATTCTTCTGAAATTAGGTTTTCTGCTTACTATGGTTTAAAATTTAATATTACGCAAAAAAATACTAATGTTTATGTATTTTTTTCCGATGTTTTATGCAAAAAAAAATGAAAAAATAACAGCTGGGTTAATTCGAAATAAAAAACTTGAAATAATACTTATTAAGACGCGAGTAATGAATAAATAACGAAAGGAAACAAAATGTCAACCCTCTATAACTAAAACAACATTTTGAAGTGTATTTTAACCAAATTTCAACGTAAAAGCGAAATATCTGATGCTTCTGATTCCAAATCAGCAATTTCTTGGTCATTCTGAATGTAAAAATGGAAAATAATTTCTAAAGATTATTCTTTTTTTAAATACACAGGGTGTTTACGAACATAGGTGAGACTCTTAATGGTAAGTAGAACATGAATTAATGATAATAATCAAAATTTTAAATAATTTAATTCGTTACAGTCTACCAAAAAAGTGCTTAAAATTAAACAAATCTAAAATTGTTCAAACTTATTGAGAATCTCTGGAAATTCCATCTCAGACTTTACGTACTACATAAAAAGTGGTTAATAGTTGTGGCTGCAAATGGCGTATCATCTGCTTTTTTATTCCTTTTTTTATATAATAAAAACAAAAATTGCTGAATCACTTTTAAATAATCGTCAGTTCTACTTTTGTTTATTATGGATACGTATGCTTTTTTTGTGAATCTAGATTTAACAGCAGTTCAAAAAAAGTTTTCAGCGTATCAATATCGAAGTCAGCAGATATAAAGAAAAATGTTTTTATATTATTTATACAGGATGATTTCACTTTAAATACTTAAACTGTAGGAATAAATTCATTACCAAAAAATAAGTAGAGCTTGCTCTATAATTTTTTTCCTAGGGGATGCAGTATTCGAGATACAGGGTGTTAAAATTTACAGAAAATATTCTATTTTCTGTCATATCTTCATAATACGCTGACGGAATTGAATGATATTTACTACAGCGTATTCATTTAGTTAGACCTTTTATTAAATGTTATATTACACTTGCGACTGTAACTAGTGTCGTGCTGCTGAAGATGCCGACCCATGTTCTCAAGAAAAAAATACGTCACTGACGTCATTTTGAAAAATCGTTGTAGGACGTTGTTATTTAATTACTTACTCGACCTATTTGCTAATGCTATTTTATCATTCAGTTTGATATTTTTTCAAGAAACAAAATCATTTCTACAAAAAACAGCCAGTGAAGTTAGGAAAAATTGGTTACCGCTTTAGTAGAACACTACTGGTTAAAATTTCAATTTATTAGAAAAATTCATTAAAACGTAAAAACAAGTCCAAGATATCTCCTAAATCGCTGCTACAATTAAAAAAATATCAAGCAACATTTTTCATTCATTTAACATAACAGTAAATGAGTGTAACATTATTTCTTAGGAAAATGGGACGGCACTTTTAGTAGCACGCTACTGGTTACACCCAGGAGGTTAATATTATATTCAATAAAACGTCTAATTAAGTGAATACGCTGGCACTACAATAAATATCATTCAATTCCGTCAGCGCATTATGAAGATATGACAGAAAACATAATTTTTTTCCTAAACTTTCACACTACAAACTCTACTTATTTTTTGGTAATTAATATATTCTTACAATTTCGGTATTAATCCGGTTTTTTTCAATTTTTCTAGGAAACAGACCGGTTTTTCTGTCAATTTTCTCGAACAGTGTATTTTTAGGAGTTTTAACGGAAGTACTTTTCCGTAGTTAACAACCTCTACAGTGAAGAATTGATTACACATGTCCGCATATTTCGCATTCTCAAAAACATATGTATACTAATGCCGTTGCTTTTTAAAAAGTCAAAACTTTATTTAAAACATTGTCTTTAACATATTTCAAAAATATAACAGTCATTCAATCCATAGAAAAATAACATCTTATTTTTTATGTTTCATCGATTCCTGAATTTAATATCACCATTTCTCAAAACACTCTGTATAATGTTTGGAATATAAAATTCTGCAACAAAACTACTTCTTCACCGATTTTTAGGAAAATTTGTTCGTTTTTTCTACAAGATATGTTAGGAAAAACTAAAAAAAATATTTAGACCATAACTACTACGAAAAAAATCTCCAATATTAATTCTAGGGCGTATATTCAGAAAAAGCAATCGAATTTTACATTGGACATCGATTTAGGTAGGTACTATGACAGTTTGTCTAAAATCAATGTAACGAAATGAAGTCGTATTATACACCAGGAAAATTAGCGAAAATAAAAGAGAAACTCGAAAAAAGTCCTATCCGCTATATTATTGTAAAATTGTCTAAAGGAACATAATACAAAACATATCTCATCTCGTGAGTCAAAAACTTTTATTAGCTAACTTTTCTATTTAAACAAATAAGTGAGGAAAACAGTTTTTTCACTCTGCAGAGAAAACCATCAATTTTAGCGAAAAGTGACTCTCAGACAGCTNCATGTTAATAATTGCTTTTTTTATTGTTTATATTCTGATTTTCCATTATTAACTAAAAAAAAAAACAATTTTAATTAACATACTGGTAGTTAACTGAAAAAAAGAATATGTGATTATGATTAAGGATGGCATATGAATAAAAATAATCTAAAATAAACAAGTAATAAATTGTGTTGTAACATATTTTTTATAGTATTCCTATCTATATTTTTTTAATACTGACTGCTAAATCCGGTACACAATTTGTTGATGATGAATAGGCTGTTAATAAGAATGGAATGGAAAGTTTTAAGATCTCAGCGTTTGTTGAACTATAACTTCAATCATTCATAATTCTTTGAATTGAGAAGAGGATTTGCTATGTCTTGAACTACAATGGATATAAAAAATCATCGTACAGAAGGAAATTGTAGCGTAAACTTTATAAAATATCAAACCGGCACAAAATTTTTAATGAACGCTCAGTTTAATGGTAATATTTGTGTTTTTCTTTATTCGTATACACTTGATGTTCAATTATCCACAAGAATTACAAGGTGGGTTGTATTTAATATCACAATATCAGTTTTATTTCGAAAACCAGAGGACATCCTGTGCAATATTTTCCTCTGTAAGAACTGCATTTTCTTGTTCTTTCAGGTTAGCAGGTGCAGGTATGTGACGTCTTACGTTTCTTTTAAGCATGTCCCAAAGATGTTCTATCGGATTCATGTCCGGACTTTTAGGTGGACACTCAATAAACCGTATATGAACGTCATTGAGGTAATTCAGTACTTCTCTAGCAATGTGAGGTCGAGCATTGTTCTACATAAATAACAAATTGTCTCACCAGAAATGACCAAAGACCATTACATGTTCAACTACAATGATCTCCAGATAAAAATTTGCATTCATAGATCTGGGTCGAGTAGGCACTAACTCTATGCTAGCGTTATAATAAATTCCTCTCCACAACATTATGGAGCCACCACCAAATGGAATCTTTGGAGATATTGCATTGCGCAAATCTTTTTCCTGGTCTCCGCCAGGCTCGTTCGTTACCATCAGGAGATTTTAGGCTCACCCTAGTTTCATCCGTGAATAAAACTCGTTTCCAATCGTTTACAGACCAATTGCGATGATCTCTGGCAAAGCCCAACCTGGCACCACCTGGCTGTAAACAGTGGTGCAATTTGATTTTCAAACTTCAAACTAACTTGTAACTCAATATCCAAGACACGCAACCAACGATAAACACGTTAATAAAAAAAAACAATAATTAATCTCGGCTTCCAACAGATTTTATCGCAATTAATGATTAAGGGAACCGCTTAACTCAAAAACGTCGTTTTACAATTGCCAAACAAATGCAGTTTGTTTATAGAATTGTCCAAAAAGGTGAAAAGCCTACTATTTATATTCTTGGTAAGCACGCGAAATAATTTAAAATATAATTTAGATTTTTTGTATGTTAGTGCTTTAATTATGTCCAGGAGTGTATACAGGGCGTCCCATAAGCACATGATCAAAAAGGTACTGCGACATTCTTTGGCTCAAAAGAAGACGATTTTACCCAACTTCCATTAAGAAAAAATGTCTGGCTCCTCTGATATTGAATGTCAAAGTTCTTAAAAATATATATGTTTTTTGTAATATCTGGAGAATGTTACGATAGATTTTGATGAAACTTGCTGTGGACTTGTTGTAAAACTCATTTTTTGATGAAGCAATCGCATCCATCTACCTTGGGCTAGTGGTCGCTGGAATCAATTCATTTTATTTTTATTGATGCATCAGTCCTTTTTCGAGATTTTCGTGCTCTTGGTAAAATCTTGTAGCATTCATAGTTTTTACGCAAAAAAAAAATCAATCTTAGACAATCATTATCACTACGACTCAACTACAACAACTACTCACTACAATTACTACTATCGTAGTAAGCGATGATGTTATTTTATAATAAATGAATTGTCATTCAATTCGTTTCGAATGGCGTTTTCTAATGAAGAGATGACCGACTGATCAGTCTTAGGGTTTTGCGAAGACAACTTGGGTGGGAGTGTACGCGTCTACGCCATAAAGTCTCTAATATGAGGGAGGTCGATAAACTCGTTATTATCGCAAAATAAATTCCAAAAATGCATTTTTTTACTTTTCTTGAATAGCTCTTCTACTATTGGTTTTAGGAAAAAAAGTAACGATATAAAAGTTGTTCAAAATCAAATTTTCTACAAGATAGATATGATTATTAATGTTGAATTTTGTTTTTTAAATGCGAAATTGTTTAAAAATGTCAATAAAATTGAAAAATCTATATATCGAGAAAGTAAGTACAAAAAATGCTTAATTGCTTCTGAAACTGCACTGAGGGTGTCTTTTGGTTAGTAAAACATGTAATCCCAAGACTATTTTCCTACCTCAAAATGGCGGCCTATTGCAAAATTATTTGTCCATAAATTTCAAGTAGCTACTAAATTGGCGGGTTTTTAAATAAACGGATGAAACTAATTGGAATCGTTAGCTTATGACTGAAACTGAAAAGGGCTGTGTTTTTAGATTGAAGTTTAACATCATTTTTAACAACAAACGTCCGTCGCTAGGACCGTATTTCAGTGAGTTTTAAATTTCGAGATTCTTAACAAATTGCATTGTAATGCACGTTAAAAAAAATTACAATCGGACCAATNTATTATCGTATAACTACAATTTACAGACTCTACGACCTCCTGTCGTGGTAGCTCGTTGGTGATGAGTCAAACAGGTAGGCTACGATATTAATTTAATAGACTGAACCGGCAGGTACCCAAATAACCGGTTCTAACCTGGGGACTACCGGTATTAACATCAATTTCTTATACAAAACCATAAAAAAGGGAACTGAAATGGGTTGGACATGAGAAAAAAGTACATGAAAAGATGATTGATGGTATAATATTCCACGCTAATTCGATCGCCTCGAAAAAAATACATGAACCCGAAAAAAAGGCAATCAATATCGCGGACGAGGATGGGAATAGATGATAATTATTGTTAACTCCGAAAAAATTGGTTTTACATGTTAATAATTGCTTTTTTTATTGTTTCTATTCTGATTTTCCATTATTAACTAAAAAAAAAACAATTTTAATTAACATACTGGTAGTTAACTGAAAAAAAGAATATGTGATTATGATTAAGGATGACATATGAATAAAAATAATCTAAAATAAACAAGTAATAAATTGTGTTGTAACATATTTTTTATAGTATTCCTATCTATATTTTTTTAATATTGACTGCTAAATCCGGTACACAATTTGTTGATGATGAATAGGCTGTTAATAAGAATGGAATGGAAAGTTTTAAGATCTCAGCGTTTGTTGAACTATAACTTCAATCATTCATAATTCTTTGAATTGAGAAGAGGATTTGCTATGTCTTGAACTACAATGGATATAAAAAATCATCGTACAGAAGGAAATTGTAGCGTAAACTTTATAAAATATCAAACCGGCACAAAATTTTTAATGAACGCTCAGTTTAATGGTAATATTTGTGTTTTTCTTTATTCGTATACACTTGATGTTCAATTATCCACAAGAATTACAAGGTGGGTTGTATTTAATATCACAATATCAGTTTTATTTCGAAAACCAGAGGACATCCTGTGCAATATTTTCCTCTGTAAGAACTGCATTTTCTTGTTCTTTCAGGTTAGCAGGTGCAGGTATGTGACGTCTTACGTTTCTTTTAAGCATGTCCCAAAGATGTTCTATCGGATTCATGTCCGGACTTTTAGGTGGACACTCAATAAACCGTATATGAACGTCATTGAGGTAATTCAGTACTTCTCTAGCAATGTGAGGTCGAGCATTGTTCTACATAAATAACAAATTGTCTCACCAGAAATGACCAAAGACCATTACATGTTCAACTACAATGATCTCCAGATAAAAATTTGCATTCATAGATCTGGGTCGAGTGGGCACTAACTCTATGCTAGCGTTATAATAAATTCCTCTCCACAACATTATGGAGCCACCACCAAATGGAATCTTTGGAGATATTGCATTGCGCAAATCTTTTTCCTGGTCTCCGCCAGGCTCGTTCGTTACCATCAGGAGATTTTAGGCTCACCCTAGTTTCATCCGTGAATAAAACTCGTTTCCAATCGTTTACAGACCAATTGCGATGATCTCTGGCAAAGCCCAACCTGGCAACACCAGGCTGTAAACAGTGGTGCAATTTGATTTTCAAACTTCAAACTAACTCGTAACTCATTATCCAAGACACGCAAACAACGATAAACACGTTAGTCAGAAAAAAAGCAATAATTAATCTCGGTTTCCAACAGATTTTATCGCAATTAATGATTAAGAGTACCACTTAACGCAAAAACGTCGCTTTACAATTGCCAAACAAATGCAGTTTGTTTATAGAATTGTATAAAAAGGTCAAAAGCCTACTATTTATATTCTTGGTAGACACGCGAAATAATTTAAAATATAATTTTGATTTTTTGTATGTTGGTGCTTTAATTTTGTCCAGAAGTGTATATTTAAATCAAGATTGGTACTCATGATACAGAGTAATTCATAATACCCTTTTTGTTGCAACGGAACAAAATGCAGATAATGCAAAAGTACTACGGTATCAAGTTTATGACTTAAAATAACCCTAATTAAGTAAGCTTTAAACCATTAATTGACGGACTCACTATGAGTCCCTGTCAACTGAGATTCTTGAGAACAATTTTTCAAGATTTTTTTGCCTTGACGAATCACATGAAATCATTATATGTATCGAGACTACTACTCACTTTTGAGGTACCTATCGCACTATTACCTATGTCGGAACCCAATCAAATTCCTCACTTTGGAGTTTAAAGCCAAACAGACATTTATACACATCTTTAATAAGTTGATTGTTCTTTCTTCTATCAGAATCAATATACGAAAGATGCCTATAAAAATTTGGTTGGTTTTCAACCCAAAGTGAAGAATTTGATTGGGTTTGAGGAGGCAGGGAGAAAGATTTCATCAAGATATTAAGGAAATGAAGCGTCGGTACCAAGGCAGATGGGATATAAACACATTAGCCGATTACTGCTAGTGGTCAAAACAAGATTTACCATTGATATCGAGAAAACGTAAAAGAAATTCAATTCGCATCCAAGGTTTATGTCTGACCACAGAAGTGGTAAGAACTTGGTAAGACCCCTACGAAGGGTTAAAATCCTTCCAAAGGTTTGCCGCATGCGCAAGTTGGCACTAGTTAGATCAGGTTAGGCTAATCTTAAAAAACACATGCCTGAGATTTTTCAATAGAATTGAGTTGTTTCCCTTTTTGCCCTGGAAAGGCAGAATGCCCTTTTCTGACTTCGGTTTTATGTTGGGCGCCCAAAAATACATAGGCAAACACACCTTGCACTTCCTTATTGAATATAATTGTGTTTTTGTCCTTTTTTGCCCTAAAATGGGCCGTCCGCCAAGTTTGGATATCAGATTCGTATTCAGCACCCAAAAATACACAGGAAATCAAGTCATCTAGGTTTAAATTCGGATATAGTCGGTATTCTCTTCGGAGATAACTGCATTTTCAATATAGAAGAGAATTGTCCCAGCGATTACAAAAAAAATCTAAACACTGAATTTTTTGCTCTTAAAATTTGGTTTCAGCACATCAAAATCTGTAAGAAATAATAAGTCTGACCTAAATACAAAAAAAGGCTATTTTTGTCAGCCTGAGCTATTAGTCAAATGCACAATCTCATCCCCTGTTATTGTCTTTCACATATCAATTAATTCATACTTGCCCAATAGTCGGGGAGTCAGAGCATTGAAAAGTCAACTCTTTTTTGATGTGCATGCCAAATAGAATTTTTTTGTTGTAATCGGTAGATAATGACATACTTAAGATAACCATAAAATCTCTAATATGAGGGAGGTCGAGAAGGTCGTTGTTATTGCAAAATAAATTCCAAATATGCATTTTTTTTACTTTTCTCGAATAGTTCTTCTACTATTGGTTTTAGGAAAAAAAGTAGCGATATAAAAGTTGTTCAGAATCAAATTTTCTACAAGATAGATACAATTATTAGTGTTGAATTTTGTTATTTACTTGGGCCAATTTGTTTAAAAATGTTAATAAAATTGAAAAATCTATATATCGAGAACGTAAGTACAAATAATGCTTAATTGCTACTGAAACTGCACTGAGGGTATCTTTTGGTTAGTAGAACATGTAATCCCAAGACTATTTTCCTACCGCAAAATGGCGGCCTATTGCAAAATTATTTGTCCATAAATTTCAAGTAGCACTAAATTGGCGGGTTTTTAAATAAACGGATGAAGCTAATTGGAATCGTTAGCTTATGATGGACTTATCAAAAACTGAAAAGGAACTTTTTTTAAATTGAAGTTTAACAACATTTTTAACAACAAACGTCCGTCGCTAGGACCGTATTTCAGTGAGTTTTCAATTTCGAGATTCCTAACAAATTGCATTGTAATGCACGTTAAAAAAAATTACAATCGGACCAATAGAAACCGAGATTCTCAACTTTTAGTAATTGAACGATTACGTTGAAACTATTCAGTGTTTTTACTTGAAATTTGGTACAGTTATGGTTGAAGTAATACTTTAAAACAAGATTTTTTTCCGATTGTTTTATATAGCTTACTTCGTCTTAAACAAGCAATAAATGAAGCAAAGCCTACATTTCTCCACTTATTTTATCCACACTAGAAGATAGCGGGTGATCCGAGCTTTAGTCCACAGAGCAGTTGTTTCCTACATTATCATTAGTTAAATACCATCTTTAGACAGTACAAAGTACGTATAACCCAAAGCTCGACTATTCTTTTATTACTGCGCGCGCAATTATTTGCTACCTAATTTAACTGTACCATAACAACGTGGAAAACATACTTAACGTTAACAGAAAATTTGGTTTTATAGTCTGTGACCAAATGAAGCGTGAAACAGGTCATTTACCCCCTTAATGCGGCCCTGAGTCCAGGCTGAAAACAATCCACAATATCCCCAGCTGCGGTGGGCTATTATTAACTGCAAATTACTTTTGAATACAATGGGCCCAATGCGGCCGCAAGTAGAGATGGGATAGGCCGATCACGATGCTCGCATCTCCCGTTGCTGGGTCCCTCGAAAAATGTTACTGTTACAGCTTGTATGGAAATGAATCAGTAAAGTCTATTTGTGATAAGTTTGCAATGAAGTCACATTAAGTAATAAAGTGTCGTAGTTAGAATAATTGTCATTCCTGCTATGTGTCGCTTTCACTCTCGTCAAACTAATTATAATAACAATAATTTTAATGCTTTTAAGTTTACCACACTTTGCAATGTTGGCCACCAGGGGCTATTAACTGATAAGGGCCATAAATTTTAATAATTATGTCAACAATAGATGGCAGGGTATAAAGATAGAAGGTCTGCCAATTTTGCAGGAAATATTTTGCCTTCAAAGACAGTGACTAAGTTAAGGTGGTTAAGTCGTTTTCAGGTGCATATGGAAATATCCATGTGAAAGAAGAGAACTTCTTTTTTATTGGCTGTAATTGCTGCAAAACAGGCTTTTTATTAAACAACCAATGACAAGGATGTACACCAAAAACAAGAACTGGAAGCTTACATTTGTACCCATCTTTAGATTTTTGACAGAAATGAGTGAGAAACTATAGAAATATTTAACGTATTTTTAATTGTACTTTAACTTCAAGAAAAGTAATGAAATATTTATTTATTTAGAAAGTGTTGTAATAATTTCAGTACTTTTACAGTTCAATAAATATTACTAACTTGTAAATTATTGATCGTAAATATTATAAGGTTATATGATATCAAATTATTTTTAAAAAACATATTCTATCACTAACAATCCCAAATAAAATGTAGAATCAAAAAGATCTCTTTTAGACCGGAGCGGATCTGTAGAAATATGCCACTTCTTGGATGTACAACTCACATAATAAAAGTGTAGATGTCTAGATTTGGACGAGGTTCAGAACATTTTCAATATTGCAAGAATGTTTAAAAAAATTTTGGAGTGTTTTTACTTACATCTTGGAACCTATGCATTTTGGAAGAATATTGAAGAGGAATAAAGTTTTAGAATTGAATTTTGCACAATATACTGCAAGTTAAAAATGTTTAAATTTATTACCGATGTTGTAAAATAGCAATAATTGATGAAAAAGAGCCAAAATAATCAAGTTTTTTGGATTCTTTTTTTAATATTTTAATTGCTCATAGGGCATTCTAATTTTGGTAAAAAAACTTTAAGAGTATAATAAAACAACACACCAAATTTCATTAAAATCAGTTCGATAGTTTTCGCAAAATAATTTTTTGAAAAACATTTTGAAATTTTCAAATCTTCAAAATGTTGCACAGCTTCAAATAAAGCATGTAGATACTTGAACATTTTTTCACATAGAAAGGACCGCTCAGTCTTTCAAATGGTTTTTGAAAAATTTAAATCGGTTGATTAGGACGGCCACAGAAAATTTTTAAAGTTAACAATAAGACTCTTTTTATTTTGAAACAATTATATTATATTTGCAATTTAATTTTCTTCAAAAATTATAATTTTAAAGCTCACAATATACAGGGTGTCCCGGAAATGGTGGGCAATCTCTCGGATATGGATAGATAATGAGAAAATAATGTCACAAGTTCATATAAATTTTTTTCCTCCGGGCTCACCCTGTAGAGCTATTAGCTCTTGAAGTTGAGAATTAAAAATTTTTTTTTTTGCTGTAACTTTTGTATTTTTCAATAAATTTTGAAAATTTTTTGGCTGGATCTATAATTTGGAAGCTGCTTTGGATGATAATATGAAATCCACGATAATAATTATGGGGGCCCGGGGGTAAAGCACCCCCCACCAAAATTTGCAAAAATTATAGATCCAGCCAAAAAATTTTCAAAATTTATTGAAAAATACAAAAGTTACAGCAAAAAAAAACGGCCGAGTTTTTGGGGCTCCAAATGTAGCCTTAGCCAAACCATAAAGTGTTCTTTTCATGGGACGCCTCTGGTCGCTTATAGGCGGGTTTCATAGTTGCGAATTGCGAATTGAGAAATTGGATATTATTCTGATAGGCTGGTTTAAGCAAAAATTTTACTTTTCGTTGAAATTAACCAAACAGGACAACATTTGCAAATCCCAATTCGTAAATTTGGGGCTTTGTAGTAAATTCTCTAGCGAAATTACTTTTTTCGAAAACTGCCATAAAATTTTAATTCTATTTCTGAAGTGTCACAAAGACGCCATACTTCCTCAAAACAAAACGTCGTGTATCACATGTGAAAGTGACATGCCACTCTAGGCACTCAGCTGTTCACANCTCATTATCTATCCATATTCGAGAGATTGCCACCATTTCCGGGACACCCTGTACATTCATACTTTATCACACAGTTGCCCTTCTCTGTTAATTTTTTTATTTCTTACGGTTTTCAAATAATTCATTAATTTGTTAATCACCTGAAATGTATTTTCAATACAAATCTGATTTAATTATCACCAAAAGATTAATGCATTTAATAATAAAAATGAAAGTTCGAAATAAAAAATAAGTAATAATTGTACGCGTCTCAGATTTATCCATTCGCAAATTGTGACTACCTCTCTGACTATCCTTATATAAAGCGTTTTAAATTAGATAAATTTTTTCTCGACCGATGCATATTTTCAGTTTTTTACTTCTCCATCCTTTTTTTAAATCTATAAATGCATGCAAACTTGCATCACATTTTTTCCATCAACTAATTAGACCATTTGTTTACTTTTAAACGACTACGCTTCCAGAGTATTTTCCATCATTGGGTAGCAAAACACTCACAATATCGTTATAACCCGATATAAAATAAATAATAAAGAATAAATGATCTTCCACTGACTAACCAATAAATAAATATAAATTATCACCATACAACTTTCTAACAAATTACGATATCCACGTAATTCATATATTCAAGAGATATAGGATATGTCTCAACGCTAACGTAACCTCATTCTAGTAATATACCATCCCTTCCTACACACAAAGTCCTATGAATTTCTAAAATCTTTTTCTGACAAGAGATATGTTAAATGCACCGCTGAACGCAAACCTACACTTATTTAAAATAATGAAAATGGATTCAACGAATCGAGATCAGCTTCCCTTTCAAATAAAGATACAATCTAACGGTGCCGAGTCTTTGGGGCTGCAAATGTAGCCTTAGCCAAAACATAAAGTGTTCTTTTCATGTGACGCCTCTGGCCGCTTATAGCCGGGTTTCATAGTTGCGAATTGCGAATTGAGAAATTGGATATTATTCTGATAGGCTGGTTTAAGCAGAAATTTTTACTTTTCGTTGGAATTAACCAAACAGGACAACATTTGCAAATCCCAATTCGTAAATTCGCGGCTTTGTAGAAAATTCACTAGCGGAATTACTTTTTTCGAAAACAGTCATAAAATTTTAATTCTATTTCTGAAGTGTCACAAAGACGCCATACTTCCTCAAAACAAAACGTCGTGTATCACATGTGAAAGTGACATGCCACTCTAGGCACTCAGCTGTTCACACGGAATGCGCCAGCCAAGTGTTTATTTGCTCTTGATATAATGTAATTTATGAGGACCAAAATGTAGCCCGGGATGCCGAAATTAAGAGAGTTCCCAATATTAAGATACAACGGATCAATATTGTTCCAGATCTGGAGGCAGGTTGATTTTTTAAAAACAGCATCTTGTTCTGAAGCTTCAGTTATGGTGCAAGAATTATTTTGCAGTGGACATCAAGGTCATGTTAGAGATCAAAATAACTCATTCAGAGGAAAAAAAAAGAAAATTGTTACCTGGACTTTCATACGTGGAAATGCTAAAGGGGCTTATAACTAACAAAAAAATTAATAAATGCGTGAGCAGGGACAGCGGAGGGTTGATTTGGGGGTTGAAAAGTTATGAAAAATTGTATCATTGGGATTTCTAACGAAAGTTAACGTCAAACAAAAAAGTATCTAATACAAAAGTTGTAGATCATGCAAAAATCTACAACTTTTGTAGAAGTCATTTTTTAACATAACCTCAAAATTTTCGAGAAAAATGCAAAAAATAGGTTTTCGACTCATATTTATAGCAATACTGTACAAAAATAGTTTTGGGTCAAACAATGACAGTTTTTTTTTGTATTTTTTCCGTACAATTGAATGGTGTAATCAGTTTTTGATTTTTTTATAAATTTAAACAAATTATCAACAATTACTGAAAAATTCATTGTTGCAAGTGATTTTTTACTTTTTTGCATTTTTGAGCATGTTTTGAACTGTTATTACAGATTTTTTTATTTCACCAAAAAGTATATGTCAAAAAGAAAAAAATTATTACCGGCAGAACTTTGTACGATGATTTTTTTAAGTAGANAACCCCCCAAATCAACCCTCCGCCGCTCCTGCTCACGCATTTATTTTTTTAGGTTTATTATAAGCCCTTTTACCATTTTCACTTATAAAAGTCCAGGTAACATTTTTTTTTCTCCAAGTGTAATTTGGTTGGACTATCGATGCTAACGGAATGTCGATTCTGACTTTCGAACATATTCTATTTGAAACTTGAATTTTCTTTCAATGTACGTTTCTTTTAATGGACGTAATCAGCTAAAATGTCATCTAGAACCATCGCAAAAGAGCATTTGAAACAGTGGTCCGTATAGTCTTTCGGTTGTAAAAGTTTCAAACATGTAACGATTTTCCTTTGAGCATTTCTTATATTGTTAATGTCAACCAATTCACTACCATATTTTCCATTAGCAAATCTAATGAAAAATCTATAATTTTGAGTAATCTTAAGGAGCAAAGTAGAGTATTTTCTACATAAATCTATGTAAAATGACAAATGTTCTCTGAATATGTGCCTTGCTGTCAGGAATTCTAATGATAACTGAATAACTTTTGTCGTCTATGTCTTGTATGGATATTTCGTAGTGCTTGTCTCCTACTCGATCCATGAGTGGCCATTATTAAAATAACATAAATAAAACACCATAATAATTAGAGAAACTAATATCTTCATATAGAGTAACACAACATGAATTACAGACATTAATAAAAATTGTTCATCAAATGTTTCTTGTATAAATTTATCGATATTTACTTTCAATATCGTCGTCAAATTCTTAAAGTTCTTTGAGCAATATTCAACCAGTTTACTTTTCAAGTAGGGACCACGTTTTTCTCTACAGAAAATCTTGAAAGTGGAGTGTTTGGTATACAGATTTTGTATTCTCGAATGGTTTTATCTACTGGCAAATTCTCCGTCCTTGAATACAAAAAAATGCAACCTAAAAATAAAATTAACTGTATCTTGTAACAATGTTTCTCAATCCGCTAAATCACACATCCCAGGATACTTTATGACACCGATTAATCACAAAGACAATTTACAGAAACATGGAAATGATTTGCATTCCGCCATTGCCTAATGACCTACAAAACCACATCATTCATATAATTCCAAGCAAAAAAAGTGTCCCTTGGCAGAAACTCCGTCAGCCGCCGTCTCTCGACGTCCCGGCAAACAAATCGTGACAAATTCGATCCGAGGATATTCCCGACGCCAGTTACACAATTCCAGGATAATTCCATTAAGAAACGCAAACATGGGACGCTTCAGCATCGCCCTCAAATATTCATATTTCCACCGCGGCTTGTTTGTGTCCCGGTTTTCGTTGCTGGCTTAGGAGCGAGTTCGCTGAAATGGCAGCAGCACACAGTGTGCTACAGTGCTTCCGTGCAATTAGAACGACGACCCGACTTGATATTTAACTTCGCTGTGGCAGCAGGGCTAATGATCTGTGCCGGCAGAGAAGTGGGAAGCCCGAGGGAGGAGCAGAAGAGTAGATTTAGTAGCGAAATTTCCCGGTAGGAGTAATCAAAGTGATCGATTCTGATCTACGATCTTAGTGTTTGAATCTAGCAGGATTTTAAAAATTTTTAGTATTTCTGAACATTATCTTTTCAATAGTATGTACTTGTAGTGGGCTATTGATTATGTCTTAAAAAACAGGGTACTAAGGAACTACAACGTTGATGGGTTTTTATTATATGATACTCGTTCAAATGGTTATTCAGAAAGAAAAAACCATACCCAAATTTTGCTTCGTTTTCGAGATATACTCAAAAAACCGTGAGGGTTGCATTTTCACCTCTGTCTCCAATTTCCACCCTCTAATTTAATAGCACTCCGCGGTTTTTTCATTCTAAATAACCATTTGAACAATTCATGCGATAAAAACCCATCAACGTTCCATACCATATAACATAATCAATAGCCTACAGGTATCTCGCAAAACTTTAAGAATTTTGCAAAATACCTATCTCCAAACAAATTTAAATCATTTTTTCACGAAGATGAATTAGTATAAAAATTTCTCAGTAGAAGTAATCAAAGTGACCAACTCTGATCTACGATCTTAGTACTTGAATGTATCAGGATTTTAATAATATTCAGTATTTCTGAACATTATACTTTTATCTCGCAAAACTTAGAGACTAAGAAAGATACCTGTCTCTAAATCAATTCAAATAATTTTTTCGTGAAAAAATTCTATCAAATGAAGTCAAACAATGTTCGTTGATACAAAAAAAATAGGGACCTAACCCCACAGACATGATTCCTAACTGCTGATATTGCAGGAAACAACTGCTATATAGCCAACTTCAAATTGAATTACACCAGGAATATCTAGGAAATAGCTAGTAATCAATAACACAGCCGCACAAAAAAAAGTTATGTGTACTTTTCATGAGACATTATGTTATCCGATGTATTTGAGCTTCCAGATCACGAATCAGCTGACAAAATTGAGCTATCGCATCACAGGAATTTCCTAACCTCAAAAAACAGATCAAAAATAGCAAAAATTTACGAAAATGTGCTAGGAAAAATACATTTTTTTTTCTATATTCAACTGTTCATTTATATCATTAAGACCACGCCGAACGTGAATCCGCTGTCAGAATTGATGGTTCTTTTTGTAACCTCAAAAAAAACTGGTTAATTAAGGTCAGATATCACGAATTTTCAAAAAAT
Source organism: Anoplophora glabripennis (assembly GCF_000390285.2). Lineage (NCBI taxonomy): Eukaryota > Metazoa > Arthropoda > Insecta > Coleoptera > Cerambycidae > Anoplophora > Anoplophora glabripennis. Next base: position 128,580 of record NW_019417217.1, read on the forward strand.
AGCAGATTCGCGCTAAATTTGATATACGGGGGTTTTCGGGGTCGCTGGTCACGGATCCGAGGTCAACTTTGCAAAATTCAAGATGGCGGATCCAAGACGGCCGACCAAATTTTCAAAAAATAACAGATTTGCTCCAAATTTGGTATACGGGTTTTTTCGAAGTCGCTGACGTATTCGAGGTCAGGATTGTAAAATTAATTTTATAATATTTTTGTTTACTTTATAACCTGAGTACCCAATCATGTTTTAACCTTCTTTTTTTTCTGTAAAAGATCCATTCGCGGGTTTTCTGCCTAATCTCAGGTAATAAAGTACACAGCTAATTGATTAATTTTTTAAAAACGAATTTTGTAATCTGATCTCGAATTCGTGATCAGCGACCCCGAAAACCCCCGTATACCAAATTTGGCGTGAATGTGTTATTTTTTGAAAATTTGGTCGGCAATCTTGGATCCGCCATGTTGAATATTGTAAAATTGACCCCGGATCCATGATCAGCGACCCCCAAAACCCCTGGATACCAAATTTGGCGCGAATCTGTTATTTTTTGAAAATTCGTTATATCTGCTGACCTTAATTGACTCGTTTTTTTAGGTTAAAAATAGAATCATCAATTCTGACCGCGAATTCACGTTCGGCTGGGTCTTAACCATATAAATGAACATTTGAATATAGAAAAAAAAAAATTTGTATTTTTCCTAACACTTTTTCGTGAATTTTTGATTTCAGACCTGTTTTTGAGGTTAGGAAATTCCTGTGATGTGATAGCTCAATTCTGACATCGATTCGTGATCAGGAGGCAAAAATACTACGGATAACATGTGTCGCATGAAAAGTACAGACAACTTTTTTTTGTGTGTGTGGCTGTGTAATTATCCAAAAAAAAAGGATAAAAGTGACATATTTTACTCTACATATTTGTAGACTAATAGAATGATTTCATAATACTGGCAGCGTTACCAAAGGCAAATCCATTTTGACAGAAATAGAGGACGTGGAAAATAGACTTTAGAATTATTATCATTAAATATAAACTTTTAAGGATTCTCCTCTGATTCATACCACAGAATGATAAGAAGCTACATTTTCGTCCATACAAAGTCGCCGTTGTGCGGAAATTTTACCCAGTGGATTCTGACAAACGTATTCAATACTGCAACTAGTTTAATGGCAATTTAACTCAAGTAGTTACATTAACTTACGAAATTATCATTTGTAGAATACAGAAAATTCCCTTGGTCTACGTCATAAGATTATAGGGCAAATGGTGTGGTGTATCATCAGCAAATTCTACGTTTTTTTTTTGGATGACGCCGAAATACATCATGAACCTTTTCAGCAAGAGGGAGCCACTGCCATACATCACATGAAACTATACCACCCAAACCCAAACTATACTAAAACAGATGTAACCACGTGGCTTTCAGAAATCATCGGATTGGATTGGATCACTTAAATACTGGCAGCTCAGACCATCATTTATAAGCGTAAAGGACGGAGTAGGCCAAAGCTTCGAAAGCAGATAAAAAGCCCACAAAAAAGCTGCATCTCGAGCAGCTCAGCAATTTAGAATCTTCCTTCGTGTCGTCTGACGGGATATTTGTGTTTCCTTGTTTTTCTTCCGCTCCGCTAATTTAGATCTGAAATATTTACTTTAAATAACAATGGAATTCGCTCGACAGAGCCATGGGACAATATATATAAAAGACTTCCACTGGTCAGAACCCAGAACAGAAACCAAAATTCCCTCACCGACGCTTATACCAGAATACCAAAAATGGGTGAATAGAACAAAGCAATCCATATGAAGCGGCATGGATAATAGCTTTGTTCCCAGAGCAGTTCAAAACAGTTCCCAAGACTCAGGCGCATGCGCATTCCAATGAAATGCTTACATAGGGTTCAAAACTCGTTGTTCAGAATCAAATGCGATCATATCCGACTGTTGGAAACTGTTTCTATTGCACTAGGAACAAAGCTAATGATACAATTTCGTTGCCGTCGCTCCTCCTCCGACAACCCTACTTCGTTGTCTCCCTAGCTACCGAACTCCGGTACACTTACTGTACACTTCGAGCCTGTTTTGCCACTGTTGCTATCCACACCGTACCCCAATTAAGTCTCTCCCACTGCCTATCGTCACAGAAAAAAATCTAATCGCTCCGTAAACACCTGAATCTCTATAATTATATCCTGCTTGTCGTTCGATCGCCTTCGAAATTCGGGCACGGCCTTTTTCCACGGGCATTCAAATCGATCCGTAATAAAGTTTTAATAGCTGCGAGGGAGTCGCGTTTTTATGGCCGCAGGCCTTAATTTTAATAATGATATTTTAATGATGATTGGAGCGGGGTTGTTCGCTTGGGGAGTCCTCCGCGTGCGACAATGTCGAGGGAGGGTGTTGTTCCACCCATCCCGTGCATGCAAAATGTTACACTATGACAATTAATATGATTTTTTATAACGGTGCCGTCAATAAAATCTCGTGAAGCTGCAAAGCCTGGTAGACAAGGCGAAAACCTCGCATTCGTTGGAGAAATTTTCCGACTCGATTTTTTTGCATATTCAGATTCTTGAGATATTCCTTAACATGAATCGAGATGATGCCGGCCGGAAATATGGTACCCATTTGTTTAAACAAACTTTTTTAAACAAATTGTAAAAATTGGTTTTTTCACTCCGGAATTTTTTTTTGGTTTTTTGGCACATTATAAACAAAAAAGTTCCTATGCACTATGCCTCTAAAATTGATAGTTTTAAAGTTATAAACAATTTAAGTTGTTAAAAATGCGAAAATTACGATTTTCAACGGCCGATGTCCCGGTTAAAAATTGTTAGTTTTGATGTTGCTAGGTGCCTAAATTAAAGTTTAAACATCTCCCTACAAGATGATGAAGAGTTTTTGGGACTCGCATTATTCTAGAGCCTTGTTTTTTAATTGTTAATAAAGCGCTATGAGCCGCGCGCGCGCCTCTCTCATACGCGGATTCGCTATTTCGTCTAGCGGATTCAGCTTATGTTCTATGTCTGAATTAAGCAACGAAGAGTTTGATGCATTGCAAAGATTATACCTAAAAATATCAAATCAGCAAGGCAAAACAGTTGATGAAGCTAGAAAATTAATTTTCTCTAATTGTAGCGGAATGGGTATTAATTTAAGTAAAATACTTCCGATGCATTGAAATTACGTCTTAAAAGCTTCTTTACAAACATACATATGGAAAAGTTCCATATATTCCAATTTCCGGAGTGAAAAAACTATTTTTACAATTTGTTTAAAAAAAGTTTGTTTAAACAAATGGGCACCAAATTTCCGGCCGGCATCATCTCGATTCATGTTAAGGAACATCTCACGAATCAGAATATGCAAAAAAATCGGGTCGGAAAATTTCTCCCACCAATTCGAGGTTTTCACCTTGTCTATGGGGTTTTTGGGGTTTTGCTTTCAAAAACAAAATTTTTATATTTGGAAACACAAAATTCTCTTCCCAGCTTTCATTTTTTTTACATTCGCTATTAACGAAACATACCCCACTGGTGTAAAGATGTCATCTCGACATCTTGAACTCTTTTATTTGCACTGAAGACACTGTCACAAGGAAAAAAGGAAAATTTTTATAAATTATTGTGAGTTTTATTCAATCAATTTTATGGAAAAATCATGTAGTTTCTGTTTTGGCCACTTACAACTGAAATGCACAGTTGACAATTGCAGCACAAGTCGGCAAATTGCCTTTACACAATAACAGAAAGCCTATAGTACCTACTCTGTCATAATAGTGAGTTACATTTGAAATACTTAAAAGAAAAAATTAGAAGTGAAAATTACTACATCCATCCCCGAATTATCTCCTGTACGGACTCTCTTCTTGATCTACGCATCTTGCGTATCAGATACGTTTGATTAAACTGTAAAGGTTGTACGAATTTTTGTGAAGCATCAAATGCGATTTTTTATAAAAAAAAAAAACTGTATAATTTTACATATTTGAATAGAACACCGTTTTATGATTACAGTAATAAAGGATTCATATATTTATCTATTATAGTATGGGAGATATGGATAAAAGAGTCAAATGTAGATCCAAGATACAAGTAATCAAAATCAATTTGTTCATCTGAGAGTTTGTCAATATTTAGATCCCCTATAAAAATTGTTATTTTAGATTTTTTTAAAGTACTCAAATAATCCTGTAAATTTATAGCAAAATTATTTGAACATACATAGGTATATTAGGCGATTTGTAGATGGCTATTACTTTAATCTTGTAATTATTTTTAATAAAAAGAACACTCCATTCATTATTCTTGTTATATTTACGTTCGTTATACAGGCTGTTACAAATACAAATAAATGATTAATTTTGGAAATATTTGAAAAAAAACGAAATTACGGAAATACGTTTTTGTCTCATTTCAGCCTTGTTTGAGATGATATTGAAAAAAAAGAACACTCTCATGGCAACATTTGCTCTCTATAGAATGGCATAATCAATTTGTAACGTTTCGTTTTTCCAGGACCATCATCAAATTCATTTTTGTAAATTTCATTAGGTACATTTTATGCAAGAACGCAGTTTTGCGAGCAGATAATTGAGATGAATAATCAAAATTTAGATTTCACCCGAAATATTATTTTCTCTGATGAGGCTAATTTTGTTTTAAATTGACCTGTAAACATACAAAACTGCAGGTACTGGGCAACTGAAAATTCTCGTTGGACACAAGTCTGTCACACACAGCATTGTCAAAAAATAAATGTTTGGGCAGGTATTATCGGAAACCGAATTCTTGGACCTTATTTTTTTGAAGAAAATTTAAATGGGGAGCGCTACTTAGACTTTCTTCAGTTTGAACTTATCCCCACTTTAGCTGTCGTGTTTCCTAATCCACAAGATCCAGATATTTGTCATAATCGCATATGGTTCCAACACGATGGGGCACCCCCTGATTTTGCAATTGCTTTTCGACAATTTCTTGACTTAACTTTTCCTAATAAATGGATTGGACACAGAGGTCCTATTGAGTGACCACCAAGGTCACCGGATTTAACTCCTTTGGATTTCTTCTTATGGGGTTATTTGAAATCTAAAGTTTACGTGACCAGACCAAATAATCTTGATGACAGAGAATACGCCAGGAAACAAGACCTAATCCAGCAGAGGAAACAATCCTTCGACTAAAAAATTGTATTGAAGTAAACGAACAAAACATTGAACGTTTATTATAAAGCAATTGTTATTTAAATAATGTTTTATAATTAAACATTATTTTGTTTTCTATTTATCACATTTCAAACCGGTGATTTTAGAATTATTTTAGATAATATACAGGGTGTTCCATTAAAAATATTAATGATGACAGCACATATTCTTCTTGAGACATACCGTATATAATTTTCAATAAATAAGCAACTAAAAATACTAATCGATGTGTCCGAATGTTTTTCCACAAAATAATTACCTGAATTTTAAATGAATGTGTTCCTTTCATCATGAACGCACTGTATAAATCTGGTACTGTTGTATTTTGTGTATCAATGTACAGGGTGATTCACAACTTATCCAAAAAAATTTGAGAATAGATGCAGCATGAGAAATGGAATCAATATCGTAAAAAAATTTTTTGTAAAATCCTTATAGTTTCCGAGAAAAAATATTGAAGTTATAGTACATTCAACCACTACATAGCTGGACAACTGTAGTCTCTAGCGTCATTCGCCACGTTCTTCAACGACTCCGAATACTGAATTCGGATTTTGCAATCGTCGTTGCGATATTTACCTGTTATCTGTGGTGTTACCACAGTGGTGTTATATTTTTAGTAGTTAGTGTCAAAAATGGGTAGTTAGTGTCAAAATGGTTTGCGTGTACTCGGAGTTGATGGATATCGTTTTAATTTATGGTGAAGCATTTGTGTTATGGTGAAACAAGACAACATTTGTGTTAGTTCGTAGAAACTGAGTACAACGGACCCAAATGTGTTTACACATAAAAGTTTGAACAATTGTTTAACATCGGGTATGTCAAATGATTTTATTATTTAAAAACACAAATTAATTTTATTAATTAATAAAGGCAAAAGCAGTTGAATTTGCCGATATAAAATAGATGTGATAAAATTCTATTTACATATTTCTTACCTTGCGAAAGTTTTTGTCCGTTTTTATCACACCGCCATGCCGATCGCATTGTGCGAGGTCAGGTTTTACAGTGGACCAGTTTCCAGTGCCGTGCAGAAGTGTATTTTTAAATCATTTTCGAACTGCCCTTTTTGATTTTTTCTTTACAAAATTGTATTTGTAAGGGTCCCCTGTAAATCCAGACTTTTTTTTTTGGATAAGTTCTGAATCACCCTGTATAGTAGTTAGTACCATTGGTGAAATAGGCTCTTATCTTTCATGTTTCTTCGTACAACGTCTTGTAAACATATTTTTATCCTTATTTGTTTCAATGCGTTGTGTTTGCATGAACAAATTTATTTATTTTTATAGTAATACGATGATAGGTTATAATTTTAATTGCACATACTTTCTAACACCTTTATATCACTTTTATGAAACTTTTATAATTGTCCATTACAAATATACCGTTTTATTTTTAACTTTTTACAGAGCACTAACTTTTACGACTCGATAAAAATTATAACTCTAAAAATAGCTTATTCTTTAATGAAAAAAGAAAAAAATTGTTGCAAATGCTAATCGGAATTAAATATATTTATCCAATTTCCAAAATAGTGGCGTTGAAATTCTTATAATCTAGTCTAATCTTAGCGACCGATGCTTCCCAATATTTCCGCCACTGGTAGGTAGATTTGTGTACCAATGTTATCCCATATAGTATAGGAGCCAATCAGAGTGCCACGGCTGCAAATAACTTATTCTTAAGTATTTTGACCTCCTGAATCTAAAAATCGAAGTTGCATAATAAACAAAAGCCTTATAAACAAATAAAACCATCATTTTCGTTGAAATTTCACAACTTTCTAAGCTGCTATTAATTTTTAAATAAATAAATAAATAAATAGAACTTACCTATCTTGTAAAATAAAGTTCAAGCTTTAAAATGAGATGTCGTGCATCTCAATCCGTCCAATAGAACCAGAAATATGGTAAAATTGGTGCGCGCGGAGACGAAAAATGTAAGATATTTGCACTAAATTTGCAATAACTTTGTTAAAGGTAATATTTTTTAATTTTCGAAAAAATATATGTTTGTTAGGAGAAAACGTAACTATTAACGCATAAAAAATTGTACTAGCTATAAAAATATCCTTTTTACAGCCATTTAAACATTTAATTTGTTAATAACAATTAAACTGACCACTTTCAGGCTTTGCGACCAAGTTTTTTGTATTCAGGAGGTCAAAATACTTACAAATAAGTTGTTTACAGCCGTGGCACTCTGATTGTCCACGGAACCCTATCTGGCTCCTAGCTCAAGTTTCATCAATCTAAAATTCCGCAGTCACTATAATAAAATAC
>NW_019417218.1:0-705 GCF_000390285.2 Anoplophora glabripennis
AACAAAACTTAATTATTTGTAATCTTTTCAATTACAATAATAAAAACAATAACAGAATATAATTTGATTATTTATCAAGTCCTTTACTTCAATTGATTTTTATATATTTGGGAACTTTTATTTATTTATTTTATTTTATTTATTTTTTTTTATCATATAACTTTAAGTGACTTGATTATTATTCTATAAAAAAAACTACTAATAATTGAAACAATAAATCTCTTGCCTCAGGAGCGGTTCAAAATTTCATAAAAAAAAATCAAATGCTTTCAACAAAAATTATCTACAGTATATTATCAATATTTTTTATTACAACACATAAAATGAATCACCAATAATTATAAAAATGTTTCTTGGAAAATTAAGTTAAATGTTTCTGACTGACTATATATCAATAAAATTTGGTTTCTAAATCATAGCATGGACTATAATTTTTTTTAACTATAAAAAAATTTTTTTTTAACCAAAATTTATTCATTATTTACATTTGCTTTTTCTATATCTTATATTTACACCTACTCTAACTGTCCAAAACAATTCTTTAGTAGCTAAAATTCGACGTTCGTTTGACTATAATGTTATTCTACTTTGACGTACACAACAAAACTTATTCACTTACTGATTGTCTGTCCAACACCTTTTTTATGTCCTTGTAGATATTAGACTCCACTTGTATTATACTAATCCTACACTCGGATTCACATT
>NW_019417218.1:4700-30102 GCF_000390285.2 Anoplophora glabripennis
CAACCCGAACTGGGGACACCCAGTATATATATATATATATATATACAAAAGATTGATGATTATTAAGATATTATAAAAAATCACATTAAAAATAAAAATGTAACTTAAAGAGTAATTATCTTAAATTTAGTTATTTATTGTTACCTTCCACCTATCTTCGAGATATTAGTGCACCGTAAATATTTTTAATTCAGTTTGTTTTCTATGATTCTCATTAATAAATTCCTATTTTTCTGCCTGAAGAAGAAAATAAATTATTTAAAAATCTCTTCTATCTCTATTTTTAACTTGCACTCCATGACTGAACTGTCTATTTTCTCAGTGCAAGAAAAAAACGCCATCGGCTCATTTTAGAGTGGGGGAGTTATGCCTCAGCTTTTCACCTAAATAAGTCAAAAATATGTGCTAGGTAAACTGATACCGAAAAAGCTGAAATTTGGTAAAGTAATAGTTAACTTAACAAGTTACGCGCAAAAAATTGCCCGCTGAATTTTTTGCGTGTATAAGTGCTTAGCTAACGAGTTGAAGGTGCAGCACATCGTTATGCGCGCAAGCGCGTTACATCTTTGACTTTATCCGCTGAGCACTTTTCGCTCACTAAATATATTTTTTTCATTTAACTTATTAAGTTATCTATTGTATTACCAAATGTCAGCTTTTGCGGTATGCGGTATGTATTATTTTTTCATTTTTTAAGTTTTACTAGTAATTACATAAAAATATACAATTTTTTTCGAATATTTATTTACAAATAGTACGAAAATCGGGCGTCTTTTGAGAATAAGAGGAATATCAACACAGTATTCAGCACGTAAAGAAGTTGGCGGCAGCATTTCAAAAGACCTGCAACAACGACCAGCTCCAGGGCTACGGTGTGTACAGTATTCCTTGCTCTCGCGGAGAGGTCTGCATAGGAACAAACAGGAAGGTACATCAACACGAGGCTAAAGGAACACAAAACTCACCTCAAAAATAACAACTGGGAAAAATCAGCATAGGACGGACACGGGATACATAGTGGATCTGAGTGAGAGAGAGAAGATTTTGGCCCCGACTGTACAGAGAAGCATTAGAAATTTACAAAAATCTGAACAATTTTAACAGGGACGGTGGCGTGGATCTGCCAGGCATATGGAAGAGAGTCATCCATGAAAGCAACCCACTGGAACGTCAACAATGTGCACGAGGTCATCCACCGGAACATCATGGATCAGTGACCACATCAAATATAAATAGTGACAAGATTAGTAGATCTCCAGTTTCAAAGTAACTTCTGAAGAAGAGAGCGATATGTCTCTCGAAACATAAGGAGTTGTAAATCGACGACGTGGCAACCAGCCCGGAAATCATTCAACCACACATAGTACGAATTTTTTTAATATTTTTAAATTGTATTTTACATATACAGGGTGTCCGGAAATACCGTTCGAATAATTCTAGGGGTGATTCTACATGTTAAACTATGAAGAAAAGTTCATATGAACATACGTCCGCAAATGCGTCATAAGGTTACTATGGCGATTCAAAGATTGCACCGGGATATAGGTTTTATTTTATATCTCTGGAACCGTTTCAGATAGCCATCTGAATTTTGGCATATGAATTGCCTTTAATAGTAGGTACTTTTCAGTGTTTTTACTAAATTATTATTTTAATCAGGGGCGTACCGACAGGGGAGGCCTCGATTTAATTTGTTCACATTTTTATTAAACGTCATATTTTTGCAGTTTTCTTTAGAAATTCTGATTCCGCGGTATAAATGACATAAAAAAGGTATTCTTGTAGAAAACCTGTCAGGCTAGCCGTTTTCGAGAAAATACTCTCCAAAGAAAATAGTGCATGCATGGTCGCCCAATAATAAAAATTTCTACATCAAAGTAGGCTTATGTCGGTGCTAAGTTGAAAATGGAAAAAGGTCAAATTACTGTAGTTACGGTAAACGAATTTGACATAAGGTTTAAAAATAAAGTTTATTCGATTATTATTGTGTTAATAACAGTGTAATTGAAAAAAATCATTGTTCTCGTCTTTCAAAAAATGCCGGAATACTCTTTTGCTGAAATGGCCGACATGCACTTCATGTATGGCAAAGCAAACGGTTGTGCTTTGGAAGCTCGGAGGTTGTACCAAGAAACTTTTCCAAATCGCCAGCTTCCTTCTGATAAACTGTTCAGCAGTTTACATCAGAGATTAAGAGAAACTGGTAATTTTACGCCAAATAAGAGAGATTGTGGACGAAACCGTACTACCCGAACGGCGCAGACAGAGGAAATTGTTCTACAACAGATTGAAGCTAATCCAGGTAGTAGCACCAGAAGAATTTCAGTACAAACGAATATTCCCAAAAGTGTTGTATGGGAAATTTTACACGAGGAACTTTTGTATCCATACCATTTGCAAAGAATTCAAGCGCTAAAACCNGCGGGTGAATTGCTGCTAAGTTGTGTCAAAAAGATCGCGCTTCTACTGTTTAGACGTTAAGTGTTTATTAAAGACATTTCTTATTTTTTATTTTTTAAGTTATTATTTTAACTAAATCGGCAATGGATAACGAGGACAACAATAATACGTTTACTACTATCGAACGATAGCGGTAAGTTTGCATCTTTTTTGTTTGTCGTGATCCAACCTATCACTTGCTAAAATAATAGTAGTCTTTTCTGTAACACCATGTACTTTGTTTCTACAAACCTCTTGTCTGGGATTGCACATTATCATTTACAGTGAAATAACTAATTGAATTTTATGTTTATTTTTCCTTTTAATTAAAACGAGAGGATTGTATTAAACTGGCCAAAATTATTTATTATTGCATTAAAACATTTTATCTCTTTTGTGTGTATTTCATACATTTTAATTTGGCAACACTGATTTGCGCAAAAGCTTGACTCTCTGTTAAGTTCGGTTCGGCAAGCGTGCGCTGATGTTAATCGAATGGCATGACATTTTTTGATCAGGACCGTACTAAGATTTATTTCTTCGCTACAAAATTGAAGTCCAATTTTCTTGACAAAACGTGGATATATGAATTTCTTATATAAAGCTTCTTTAATGCATATATTCCTAGGAATCTGCATTTTATTTTTTCTGCACTAAAGACGCCACACCCTGTATACTTATTTACTGTTTATAATTTTATGTTATGTATAGATAAGTATTTAAATGTGAAAATTTATTAAAGCTCTTTAAATTGAAAAACTCGTGAGATCGTTTATTGTAAATTAATATTCGAAAAAAGTTGTATATTTATACATATAATTACTAGTACTTAAGACTTGAAAAATGAAAAAATGATAGATATCTCCTACCGCAAAAGCTGAAAGGTAATACAATAGCTAACTTAATAAGTTAAATGAAAAAAAATTGCTTAGCTTTTTATTTAGTGAGGATAAAGTGCTCAGCTGATAAAGTTAAAGATACAATGCACCCGAGCGCATGGTGATGTGCTGCACGTTCAACTCGTCAGCTGAGCACTTATACACCGCAAAAACTTCAGCGGACAATTTTTTTCGTATAACTGGTTAAGTTGACTATCACTTTACCAAATTTCAGCTTTTTCGGTATCAGTTTACCTAGCGCATATTTTTGACTTGTTTAGGTAAAAAGCTGAGTCTAAAGTCAGTTGATTGCATTTTTTCTTTTGTTTGTAACATAATCAACATGTCGGCAAAGTCTCGGCTTTTGCGGTATTAGTTTTTTTATTATTATTTTACGTGTGTAGGAGGTTGCCGAAGCTACACCCCCCGGAACTGCACGAGCTGGAGGTCGATTCACTTACTAGTAATACTAAATGAAGCGTAGGAAAAATTTTCTGCTTTTGCCAAATTACTCAAAACGGTCGCTGGCTTCCGGGCTATAAGGCATACACTCAAAATGACAGAAAAATTGTATGCAGTACCCACTCAGTACAAAAGTGCACGTAATTCGAAATCATCATAAAAATGGTGTGTCTAATAAGTATTGGAATTCATTTGATAAGATTAAAAAAAATTGTAAAATAGAGAAAAAAATACGAGAACTACTAAGAGAATACATAAATTTTTTAAAAACATTACACATGCATTTTGTTTGAACCAATGTTTTTCACCGTAGCATCACAGTGGATTTTAAAGAGCTTGAGTCAGCAAATTTATTTTTACCTTTATAACCGTTCACTTAGTGATTTTTTATTTTTATTTTATTTAAGAGCTAGTTAACATTTAATTGTTTCAATTTATTCTTTATTTCCTTAAAGTAACTGCAAATGCTCATGCGCATTGATTGCCATGTTACCAAAAAAATTGGAAAAAATTACGCAGTCTATTAAAAAAAATAGCTATTTACAGGTATATAATTCATTGGCTATTTTTAACTGCGTTTTCGTAAATAATATTTTCTAACAATTTATATGAACGATATTTCCTTAAATTCGATGAAGCATATTGTTTAGCAAATATCCAAGTGTTTATAACAATCCTGTTGGTTTCTGATTAGTTGCTTTATATCTTTGGCAATCAGGACAACTATTCACGTATTCAAAGATAAATCTTCTTATTCCGGGAAAATAATATCTTTTTATGATGCGTTGATAGGTACGCTCAGCACCATAATGGGCGGCAGTAGGGTCATCGTGATATTCTTTCAGAACGTTGTTTCTTTCATGGGAGGGAACAACTAACCGAGCTTCTTCACAATCATCTTTTTTCATTTGCTGAATTCACTATTCTGCACATCTTCAAAAGCATCAATGATTTTTTTTAGGTCCGGATCTTTCAATTGTTCTTGACGTATATCTGTTGCTGTTCGTCTTCGTAATTCTATGGTAACAGTATACAGGGTGATTCAGTCATAATGTCATTAATTTTAACAGCAGATAGAGAAAAATGAGTATAATACGATGGCGTGATTAAAAAAAAATTTAAATGCATATTTAAGCTGCAAAAAAATATTTTCAAATCATTATTTAACCCCCTTTTCAGGCTGTTACTGACCGGCTGACGTCACAATATTATGCACGGCTACGATATGAACCTATGAACAACGCGCCCTAGATGCAACGTTGCCATATTTATATATTTTCGCTCATATAAAGACAATAAATAAACGGTTTTGCTCACGTCAGCCAATAATAATTTAAAATGCTATAAATTATTTTTTATTTATGCAATCAACATATTAAATTGTTATTGTTGCCCAGCAAGAACCTCGAGGTCTGAGCATGCCTTGCCAAAAATCAGTTTTTATTAGCATCATAATTTTAATATTTTAACAACATTTGCTGTAAGCCCGAAGGGGAAGGTTTTCAAACAATTCTACTAAAAATTAGTAACGCGGCCCATTCAGATGTTCAGGTAGAAAATGCGGCCCAATTAAACGATCGCCATTGACATTGACACCGAATCTCCTCTGAAAGCTATACCACCGACGAGTAGTGTGCGGGTAGTAGTGTGTTTCATCTGACCAAATGTGACTATTATGGCTGCAAAGAAATTAGCTGTTTCACTTTAAATAAGATTTAATATTGAAGTTACAAAACCCCAAAAGTTCAAATAATTTAAATTTCATTTCATAACCATTTCAATTTCGTTACAGAAATAATGTCATAAAAAACCAACACTCACTAGATAAATTATAAAGAGAGGATAAATTGTATGCAGTATTTAAATATTGACTGCAATTAGAAGAGAGACTTGTATATTCCATAAAAAAACAATGGGACGGAGACAAATAAACAACTCGGTACGTCGTGTTTCCGACCTAGGGTAACCTGTGGTTCAGTAACCTTTTAACCCAGTTTTAATTTGCACACGTGCACCATATAGTCCAGGAGCCAGATGTGCAAACAACTTATTCTTAAATATTTGACCTCTTGAATCCAAAGAAACTTGGTCGCAAAGCCTGAAAGTGGTCAGTTTAATTGTTATCAACAAATTAAATGTTTAAATGGCTGTAAAAAGTTTATTTTTATAGCTAGTACAATTTATTCGCTAATAGTTACGTTTTCTCATAACAAATATGTATTTTTTTGGAAATTAAAAAAAATTAACTTTAACCAAAGTTATTGCAAATTTAGTGCAAATTTCTTACATTTTCCGTCTCCGTGCGCACTAATTTTACCATATCTGGTTCTAAGTTCCATTTATTTATTAATTTATTTAATAATTAATGGCATCTTAGAAAGTTGTGAAATTTCAACGAAAATGCCGGTTTTAATTGTTTATAAGGTTTTTTTTATTATTCAACTTCGACGAAAAGCCAAAAAAGTTACCGGATATTGTTCTTTGCATTCTAACAATCAAGCAAGGCATGAAATCATTGTTAGGATGCGAGGAACAATAACCGGTAACTTTTTTGGCTTTTCATAAAAATTGAATAACAAAAAAAGTTTTATAAACCAATAAAGCCAACATTTTCGTTGAAATTCCACAACTTTCTAAGCTGCCATTAATTTTTAAATAAATTAATTAATCAATGGAACTTACCTATCTTGTAAAATAAAGTTTAAGTTTTAAAATGAGATGTGCGTCTCAATCCGTCCAATTGAACCAGAGATATGGTAAAATTGGTGCGCGCAGAGACGGAAAATGTAATATATTTGCACTAAATTTGCAATAACTTTGGTTAAAGTTAATCTTTTTTTAATTTTCAAAAAAATATATGTTTGTTGTGAGAAAACGTAATAATTAACAGATAAAAAATTGTACTAGCTATAAAAATAAACTTTTTACAGCCATTTAAACATTCAATTTGTTAACAACAATTAAACTGACCACTTTCAGGCTTTGCCACCAAGTTTTTTGGTTTCGAGAAGTCAAAATACTTAAAAATAAGTTATTTGCAGCCGTGGAATTCTGTTTGGCTACGGAAACCTATCTGGCCCCTAGCCCCTAGACTAATACGAGTGTAGTAGCAAAAAGTTGTCGGTCTTTTATCAAAGGAAAATCGTATCAACAAATTTAATTTAAAATCTAAAATACCGGCTGTTTTCGTAGTAGCTGTAGTCGCCCAGGTGCATCGAGTGTACGAAGTGGTCGGTTATATGTCAAATACTAACCTGGCGAGCTTGAACCTGAACTTGGCAACGCTGTTCCTTTAGCCGACAACTGTTCGTGACATTACGTTACAAAATTTTCCGAGCATCCGGGCATCGGCAGGGCAGCCCTCGTAGCGGGAGTTATGGGTTGATTTCCTTCATTTTTAAAAGTCGAGTAAAAAATTTTTTTTTACGATTTTCTGTCTTTATTAAGCCTTCCGAATACGTGGTTAAAATTAATGACATTATGACTGAATCACCCTGTATACGTCACATGTAACATGGTTATCGTATACACAAGGAGGTCTAGATAATGTGTCGGCTATAACGTTACGTTTGCCAGATAAGTAGTCAATTTTTATATCATAGCTTTGGCTAGTCAATGCCCAACGAGCAAGCCTGTCCGTCGGTGACTTCAAAGATAGCAACCATTTTAAAGGTTGGTGGTCGGTTTGAATAGTTATAGGTGATGATTCAACATAACCACGAAATTTAGATAACGGATACACAACTGCCAGAGCTTCTCTCTCAGTAGTGGTATAGTTCATTTCAGGTTTGGTCAACAGTCTACTGGCATATTCTATCGGATGCTCGTTATCACCTTCACCACTGCTCCCAATGCATATCCACTAGCATCGGTTCTAATAGTGTATGGCTTTGTTTCGTCACTCTGCTTGAGGACTGGAGCTGTTGTTAACTTCTGCTTTAGAATGTCAAATGAGTTTTGTTCAACATCGGTCCATTTAAATGACGCGTTCTTCTTAGTCAAATTACAAAGAGGTCGAGATAATTCTGCGAAATTCTCTACAAATCTGCGGTACCATGAGCAGGTCTGCAAGAATGATTGTACGTCCTTTACATTACGGGGCCGAGGAAAATTGGATATGGCTAAAGTTTTCTCTGGATTTTTTTCCAAATATTTTACGCTTTCACACGCGAAAACACATTTTTCCCGATTTGCTCGAAGCTTAAATTGTCGGAGTCGAGCTATCAGAAGTTGCAAGTCTTCAATGTGCTTTTCAAAAGTTTCAGAAAGTACAATACTGTTATCTAAATAAGCTAGTACTAACACATCACCAAGTCCGCGACGGAAAAGGTCTATTAATCACTGCAACGTTCCTGGCGCATTTTTTAAACCGAACGGTAAACGTAGATAACGATATGTGCCAAACGGTGTTACAAAAGCTATTTTATCACGAGACTGTTCATTCACTTTGATTTGATGATAACCAGAACGAAAGTCTATAGTGGTCATGTAAAATGTTCGTTTTGTGGCATGCAGTAGATCGTCTATGCGAGGTAGCGGGTAACTATCACTGACGGTTACCGAATTCAAGCGACGATAATCGATACAAAGACGTGTACCACCATCTTTCTTTGTAACGAGCACAACAGGAGCTGCCATGGGCTCTCGCATTCCTCTAAAAGCTTATCTAACTCACGTTTGACTTCTTCGCAGTAGTCATCCTGTAAGGTGGTGTGGAGATTGGAGGATGATCACCGGTGTTAATATAATGTTCTGCATAGGGAGTTGGTTCTCCCCCCATCTCGAAGATATCTTGGTTTTCTTCCAAAAGTGCGTTTAAACGATTGCGCTGTTCATCAATAAGCATCGTGCCTTCATCTGACCTGAGGTTATCGAACGACGAAATTTCAATCTTTTGACAATTTGGTAAAACTTCAAACGGAAGTTTGTTCTTTATATCAGCAGTATCAGTAAAATGCCAAATTTTATTAGATATATCAAGAACAATCTTTGCATCTTCAATGAAGTCAATTCCCAGTAGAGTAGAGGTATTCTCGGCATCAGGTAAAATAATAAAATTGGTTGGTATCGTGTGACCCTGCAGCACATCAACACGTGTCACCAAAATATTATTCCATTTACCACTTCCATCTGCTAATTTAATAAAAACATTTTCCTGTTTAAAAGGTTGACCTTTCTGTTTCAAGATACTATATAAAGATGAATCTGCAAAACTTTGTTTTGCGGCTGTATCCAAAATTGCAGAGCCATTAAAACTAAGAACACTGAGGTACAAATAAGGGCGAGGTCGTGGACTAATCAAGTCATCAATTATCACTTCACAAAAATCTAAAGCATTAGATTCAACAGTACGACAGGTGGGACAAGTTGCTCGAACATAACCTTGTCTACCATAGCCATAACATGAAAAACTCTGAGTCAATGACGTAGACGGTGTAGGTGCACTCTGCTGCTGCATAGTATTTCCTGTATTCTGGGTCGATTGAACTGTGGTCTTATCTGTCACCGGTTTGATCGAGGTTTGTGACACACTACCGGAGTCCTTTGCAAGTAGTTTACGACACTGGTCTTTGGTATGTCCCAAATTCTTACAATATGCACAGCGAGGACGTTTGGAACTGTCTTTGTCACTAGAATCCATGATTTTGTCAAAGTTTTTATCAAAAAGTTCCTCAACTAATCGCGATTCTGTTAGAAGTTCATTAAAAGTAGTTACTTTGTCATACGGCACTTTTTCCCTAATTCGCTTGTGAAGTAAACCATCATATCACTATGAACTTCCCCTTGTCACCTTGAGGTATGTTTGTAAGTAAAGAACGAGCTTTACAAATAAACACATATGTGGAAGTCTTTATGTCCTGTTCATGTGCAAATAACTCACGGTAAACACGATACGGAGCTTTTTGTTGGCCAAAAGTACTTTTCAGCAAGGTTACGGCTTCACTCCACGTCTGTATGGTGCCTTTAACTCCTTGAAACCATGTTGCTGCAAAATCATCGAGTAACATTGGCAATCCTCGAAGAGCATTCGCATCCGAAATATGTGTACAGTCTTTATAAATTTTGATAGCATCAATAAACGCGTTCACATCCGAATGTTCGTCACCTTTAAAACGGGATGAACACTGTGTAAAATTTCCACTCTGCGATAAGGTAGTTTGCGGTGGTGGTGAATCTTTTCGCACCGTCAATGTTGCAAGTAGTCTTTGAAATTGTTCTTCACTCATTATTACTGGATCTCCCATTTTTGAAACTTGAGATTTACTACGTAGCCAGTAATTATGAGAGGACGTCTTGAGACAATTTTGATCGAACGGAAGAATATGGAAAAACTTACGTTTGTTCTGCCACTTACAAACCCGTACGAACGTGATAGTTGTTGCGTTACTGTGGGTTACTACACTACAAACTTGGAAACTTTCCGGCCTGGGATGAAGCACACTTCACTTCCCAAAACCCTCGGTTCTGTACTGTAGAACTTCTTGAAACTCTCGGGCCTGGACTGTAGAATGTCACGCCACACATGAGTGAAAAGTTAGCTTTAAACACAATTTTAGTAACCTAAACGATTTAGATGTACTAAATCATGTTAATCATAGAAGAAACACGGATATTTTAGTGACTGTCTGTCCACCTGGTGAAGCAACAAGTCGAAACTCCGAAAACGTATTCACAACGTAGTTGAAGTTTTGGTTAATTGTTCAAAACCGTTAAAACACCGATAACCTAAGTTTTTTAGATGTATTGTAATGTTTTAAAACGAATCGTATTTTGTCCTAAACACTTTAGAAGCAAAACAGTTCACACATTTTCTTTCAGAGTCTAATTTCACAACACTAAATACTCGAAACTTTGCACGAGTTGGACGCCAATTAGCCATTTGCATGATTTTTATTTATTTAGGGTTACAAAGTTACAAGTCTAGTTATGGAAAATATAATCTTTACACAGAAAACACGTGGCGACTCGCCGGTGGCTCTTTATTAACTGATTCAATTGGCTCTTCTCCCTCAAGCATCGCGTTGCCGTTAACGACTGCGCCGTGGGTCATCTGAACATCTGTTATAGTTTTTAAAATATAGAAAATTATTTACTAGCAGAAGCCACATTTTTAGATCTCAAAATTAAGGAACATGGGTTTCAAAGAGAATTTGAAACAATTAGAAAATTCACTGTGATAGCGAGAATGGAAAAATATTTACCTCAGAATGTTCGAAGTGATGAAAAAGAAAATATGAATTATTGCTTCGTCGGTACGGTGTGTACAAATGTTTTCTAAAATTGATCAAATCGTAACAGAGAAGAGTTCAAGATTTAATGTAAATAAAGTCTAATTGTAAGCTTGTATTCTTCAATTTTAAATCAATCATTTATATTTAAAAATATGAGTTGTACTTAATAAGTTATTAATTATTTGTGTGATTATTGTTTGATTCTTATTTTTCACGTTAGTCTGTATTTTTATGTTTATTTATAAATAAAAAATATATCTTATCATAATTCACGTGCGTGAGAATATAGGTAATCTTATCAAATATAAATTATACCTAGCAGTCAATGACTTGTTAATTATTAAAATATTTAAATACTTCTAAATAGGTACATAGATAAATTGGAAATGCATTAACGTATGGCATAAAATACAAAAAATCGATGCCAACCCACTAAACACGAAACGTAAATGGAACGTTGCAAATGAGATGTTTTACTAAACATTTGACACATTAACTAGAAACGTTTCTGTTTCATTACAGAAATGTAGCACTTGAAAACTTATTTAGTGAAACATAGCCGAAACGTTACAATTGAAGAGAGTTTGAAACATTACTCGAAACATTCCCTTTCGATCTTGGAAACATAACAGACGAACAACCCTTTGCTATTTTTGCTTATCTTATGGAACATTCGGCATTAGTTAAATTTTGCTCTCAATCCCCAATCCCTCTCAAGCGTTAGTTCATTTGCCTTTGTTATATAAAGACATAATTAGAAAAAAAAATGTGGTAGCATATTTATAACACAAGTCTAGAAAAAATGTATGTTCGTGACTTGCGTAGACTGCGCGTAACAGCCCGAGTTTATTTGTTTCCCGTGTGTCGTTTCAATTCGTATTATGTTAGGTTAGGTTTGCGGTTTGTCAGTTTGCTTGGTTTCGTTGTTATTCATCTTTACTTTGACGCTATTTTATGTGATAATTTGTAGTGTGTGCAGTTGTGGTTATTGTAAGGTGCATATAAAATAATGAATATTGATGCAAAATGTTTAAAACGATATGTGTAGAGATTTCCAATTTTGCGTCACATCTACCTAAATATAGTTATACCCACTACCTATTACAGACAAGAGGACAAGGGACAAGAACTAAGAAAATGGAACAACAACTATACGTTTCGATATAATTTGAAGAGCAACTACTTAGTCAGTGAGAACTATTTGAAATATGGATGAATCAAGTGAAATAGACGTCATTTATTTTATATTTTGTACAAATGTTTATATTTGTTTATGTGTATAGGCATGCTTAAATAAAAGAGTTTAGGTATACCTACAGATATTTACTTTGTCAAGATATCATTTTGTATCCTTATTTCTGCTGTATAATTTATTATTATTAAAAGGATATATGTAATATTGACCATGCGTAGAAGAAATTATAACTTTATATTATTTTTCAGTAATGTTATTTGTTTTTCATGTACCTACCATTTTAAGATTCATAATCATAACTAACTTTTTCTAATTATCAGTTCGTCATTGTTACCATATTCATGAAGGTCTCAACATTAGAAAATTTCCATTTCAGAAGCGTATTTGAACTATATAAAATGTGTAGCTTTTTTTTAATGCTTCTGATATTGTTTTGTGATATTTTTATTTGTACGATGAATGGCAAAATTCATAATCCATATTAGAAACTTTTTTCAGTGGCTTCTCAAAAAGAAAGAAATTCTTAGTAAAAGTTGCCGCATCCCCAAACTAGAAGAGCATATTTATTTTTTTTAATATACAATGTAACTTTTTTTAGTTCGAATTAAGTCATTCACAATACAAATAAAAATATCACAAAGGAGTATTAGAGATATTTAAAAAAATACTCACACTATTTATACTATTTCAAAAACGCTTTTGAAATGAAAATGATCTAAAGTTGAGAGCATTATGAGAACAATATGGTAATAAAATTATTATGTTACTCAAACATTTCTGAAAATATACTGAAACGTAAAACAAAAATATCGAGGGCATAAATGGAACATAAAAAGAATGTTACTGAAACCAATTTTTTGAAACGTTTCATTGGAAACGTATTTTGGGGAGGACATCTTGGGCTTCTAGAACGTTACCAGAACGTTGCATGGATTTTTTATGAAACGTTTCAAGAAAAATGGAAACGTTTCTGAAACATGTCAGAAACTGAAAAATGTTTAGTGGGAATAAACCCATCGCACTACACTGATACTGAAATTTTATATATATTTATACTCTAGAATATATTTAAATTAATATTACAGTAGGTACTTAATTATTGTTGCGTTATGTTTATTTATTTCTAAAAAACATTATTTATTCTTTAGAAAATTATACACTATACCGCAAAACTCGGTATAGTGTATCGGTATTACTGCTAGTATATACACAATTTGCGATTTGAATATGTTTCGTGCGGTGATTGTGATTATACGATATTTTATTCTGTACCGAATTCCACTGATAGTAATTTTACTGGCTTAGGTTAATCTTTTCTTAACGAGGATTCGTATAACTTGAACGATTTATCGGATTTGAGACATCTGTACTATGGTAATTACTTATTAAAATTATGTCCATGTTCATCTGACTGACATCTTCTAAAATGTACTATTTCAGGGAGACTAAATATAAAATATTTCAAATACATAATGACTATTGACTCATTTGGTTAGTTTTTATGTCTGTTTAGTTTAAATCATAAAGTTTATGTTGCTACATATGAATATTTGTTAATGTAAATTTTTCTATTTAATGATTGTTAGCGGTTATCATTTAACTATCGCACTTTTTTATCTGTAATATAATGCCGCAAAATTTTGAAATGTCTCCAAATTCCTTAACTACATAGCATGGCCTTGATTTTTTTCTTGGAAAAACAACACAGGTCCAGACACTAGAAAATGTTCAATTAATAAATCAGTTGCAAATGTGCCCAAAGTATGTGAAATGTAACACAATATTATCTTTGCCCTTTATTTCTATGTACACTCATACTTTGTGTTTTTAGACTGCATTCATAAAACGGTAATTGTTAACATAAACTGTACCTTATAATAGCAGAATGAGTTACAATTTATTAAATATCCATTTATCAACTATTGTTGTTTGCAATATTTTGTTTGACAAAACACCTCACGATATGATTTCATGAGATGATTTTATCATCTGCTACGGATACGTAAATAAGTGATAGATTACAATTTAAACAGAAAACTCTACCAGTGACCAATAAAGTTGATTCTGGGCAACTTAACACACCTGTCTATTGATTTTCCTGCAAAAACTTCTGGTTACAACAAAATGTATTCCTCGTGAAGGCTTCTTTTCAGGAACATGATAATTTCCAGTAATAATAGTACAACGTGCAATTTGTGCAGATCGGGCAATTATCCGCAGAACCAAGTGTCTCATACCGTATTATTTAACTACAACTGAGGTCACGAGGCAACATTGGCGCTAGCGGTGGCTTTATTGATCGTCCGCTTCAGAAATTCTAAATTCGTTGCTTACATATCTTATCCCTAAGTTTTTTTCTTCAAATAGAATTAAGTTCCGCTTCTAATGGGTGGAGTTTGCAAACTAAGGGTCCGCATGAAATTTTGGAATAAATAAAGTAACGAAGTATTCATATTTTGGATTTTAAATTATCACCTTATGTGAAATTATATTGCAAGCACCCAGGCGGCGGAATTTAAGTCTATTGATGGAAAAAGAAAACTTGCATCTTATCCTGCAAATTGCAGATAGGAAAATTGTTAGACCTAAAACGGTGTAAAACAGGGTCACACAATGCAATTTGACTCGACGATAAATAGGTGTGGTCATAAACACTGCTTGGAATCTTAAGCGGTTATATTCATCATCAAGTGACGTCAAGTCATTGTAGACCCTCGTAAATCTAAAGATTACAACGAACCTATAGAACAAATAGCGTCTCTAATTATTATATTCCTTTTTTTAGTACAGAGCTTTCATAAATGTTTAGAAGCCACGTGATCGCCGAGATTATGCAACCAACATTGCATTGGCTGGTACTGGTTACGAAAAATCCCTAAATATTGGCGTCACCAATATTAGTGATTCGTTTACAACCCGTTACGTCTATGCTCGAGATAATGCAGTCGCTGATTAGTTGAATAGAATCTTGTGAAAAATTACACAAATCATAGCCGGAGAAACAAAATGTTTTAATGTAATCTTGATTTTATTATTTCAATAATTTTTTATTTTACTGAAATCTAATTGCCAACATGAAGAAAATGGAATTACTGTTCCAAACAAAATTCTCTGTATAAGCAGACACTTTATTAAATAAAATGTTAAAGTTACTACTTATTAGCCTAAATAATTTGTTTTTTTTAGCAGTATTATGTAATTAATTTAAAAGGCTTGTAAATTATATTTCATTTCAAATACCCATTGTTTTAATTAAACATTTTCTTATTTTCCTTATAATTATTAATATGCAATACATATTAATGTATTTCATCCTTTTCCGACTTTTCTTTGTGAGAAAATTGTTTGAAATAATATTTCTTGAAGTCAGCATCTACATGCTACATTATTTTTCTTCCTATTTCTAACTAATGTATGTGTTATATTTTCTAAATCTTAGGTTCATAAACACACATTAGAAGAATAAACAACGTTTTAAATGACCCCTAGACTATCAATATTATTGTACAATATTTCATAATGTTCAGTCTTATTGACAGTCCGTGGATGATATTGAAAGGTTGTATATTAGAAATACCTACAACAAAAAATGTTGTAGGTAAATCAGAAGTAGTTTGATATTGATATTTGTTGCATTATTAACTATTTATCCAGTTCCTTCGAAAAGGACCTAGTTAAACCTTCTCAGAATGTGCTTATTATACGCAATACAATACTGTATTTATAATTAGTGTATAAAAATAAAATTACATATGGGACCGTGTTGAATAATATTTATGGCACAAATCTTATATAATACAGGTACACATAATACTCTGTTTTTGAATGTCAATCTATCTTTATGATATATTTTAATGTCCTTATTTACAATTGTAGAGCGTGTGTGATCTTAAATTTTGAATGCGCAGACATCTAAAAATCTGGGATTCCGTACAAAAAAAATGGCTAAATATTACAATACTACTTTCAAGAGAACTAAATTATTACATAATATCATTCCGCTGAATAACGATAACCTTCAATATTATTGTGTAATATTATTTTTTTAATATCATTGTGGTTTAAAATACAAAGAGCGAGGCGGAGTAGAATCAGAATATACACATCCATCCAGCAATCGGGCATCGTTGCGGCATCACATGTGTCTTAATAAATAAAACTAAACGTGTATAAAAGAAAAAGGTTATAAGTAGGTGAGTATAACGAGGCACCGCACCTAGTATAGTACCCTCGCACCACAGTGCCAGGCAAATGTAACCATTGACTTAAATGTGTGTGGCCATAACGTAAAATCCTCTCACAGCGCATAAGGACGAAGGAAAGCTAATAAGCTGTGATATTTAAAAAGTGATATTTTCCTAAATATTTATAAAGGTGTTTCGACGATGACGATGCATGTTTAACATGTTAATCAATACAGACGGTATAGAGAAATGCACTGTTCGAGATTACAACACGCATCGCACATAGCACCGTCCTTAGTATCGTACCCTCTCACTGCAATGTCAAGCTAATGTAAACTTTGAATTAAATCGCACAACGATGACGAGTTTAGTATTTTTCGGACCTTCTCACAATAGACGAAGAAACGATAATACGCAGTAAAAAATGCTTATACTTTCGTAAATATTTATAAAGGTGATCCAACGATGAAGATGAAGAAAAACCCATGTTAAACATGCTAGTAGTGCAGTACCAGTTACACCATATTGACGCAATGCACCTTCAGAGACAGTATATCTTTCAAAACGTCAAGAAATCGACGACGTGGCAACCGACCCGGAAATTGTTCTACCATTAACAACTGCCACGACAGCCTGCAAACCAAATAACAGTAGTTTTTCTAATAAAAACTTGCACCAACGAAGCAAGTCCTATTCAACTTCTCCAAGTAATACATATTTTTCTAATTTTTTTTCGTCATTCGGGTCGACGTTTGAACTATCATCTTGCGCGCGAGATGTTTTAAGGGTCGTCATCAATATCATCATCGCTGTCATTTCCATCGTGCCTAATTTTTGACCACATAATGCACAGTAACTCGTTAAGTTTTAAACATACAAAAAAATTTAAAGAAAAGTTATTCAAAATTTTATCCTCTACAACTTTTATTGTCATTTTGCTCTAAAAAAATGTTTAGGAAACCACCCCCATAGCGCAAATCGTACCAGAAGTTCGAGTGTGATCTTTTTTGATTATCGTACAGTTATGATTTAGGCGTTTAAAGATTATTTGTTTAGTTTTTTTATTGCCTTTAAAATGACACTTTAGATTTTGCTATACCTATCTATCAATTTTTGTATCGTGATAAGTTCGTGTACCGAATATCAAATCGATTGGTTGGGGAATAAATTTAATATGACCAAAAAAATAGAAATAAAAATTTAACTTTGAAAACCTATATCATGGTGATTTCGACATTTTGTTAAATGACATAGGTATTAACATTATTTTTCCGTTCGGAATGTCCTTTTAAAATTTCCTAACGTATTTTGAGAACACCCTATATGTACATATTGTAAGAACACAACAAATTTTAAATATTTGTATGTTTTTTATATGTTTATTCGCAATCTAACGGGGTGTCCGGTACTCACAATATCGATCCCTCGATTGAAACTGCTTTCTAGAAAATACCAAGACAAGGCACACAAATTTTGCTACTGGCAACAAAATTGAAAATATCACGATTTAGTAAAACACAAAGCATTTACAAGATTTTTATCTTTATCAATATAGCTATTTTATTTTTTATCCGGTGGTGTATTTACATTTGTAATATGGCACACCTGAAAAGGAGTGTTACCTCTCAAATGACCTGAATAACATTGCGAGGGGTATTATTAAGCGAGATAGCGTTTCTATCAAGGTTTGGATAAAACAACTGAACCGATTATAGACACGATTTTATTTCTGTTTGTTTTACGTTGATTTTGTCATTAATAAGTAAAAATATTATAATCGTACGGGATAGAAAATAGTCTAGAAGGATTTGGACTTTTCAGTGGCGGCTCGTCGGGTGACGCAAGTGACGCACCGCTTCACCTAAAATTTCCGTTTGTTTGTGCAATTTAAAATTATTTTAAATTTTATATAAATCTGATAATTTAGGTACAATTCTATATTGAAAATGTATTGTGCTTGTTTGTCTTATACGCAGAAATAAACAGAATAATTCCGCGGTGAACGCCTTCTAAAAAATCATTGCCTTCGTTGAGCGCGAACATCAACCTCGTACCATACAACGTATACTACGCAAGAATGCAAGTGACTCATATTGAAATTGGTAGGTGCGTTTTGTTGGATCAATCCCGGATTTATTGGATTCTTTAGAACGACATTTATCAATAAAACGATTCGAATCAAATCTGATATTAGACAGATGCCGAATCTCAACGGACCAATCAGGGAGACTAGAGTAGTCTCCATGGGACCAATGCTACACCAGCTACCTAAGTAACCTCACAAATTTGATCTCCCCACCACTTAATTCTAATAATTCCGTCTCAAACCACAGAAGCAAAAGTTATAACCGGATTCAGAATATCCTTGCAATAAAACGCCCATTCTGCATAATTCAATTCCGGAATCAATCCAACAAAACGCACCTGGTATGTATCTGCTTCTCTCCGTAGCTCTCCGTACGGCGGTTGTCATGGCAACGAGGCAGTCAACGCATGTGTAAACTACGGCTTGGGAGAACGAGTGATGCAAAAGTTGAAGCAGCATTCTCATCGTCATCGCGCATCGCCTGTCTATCGTGTGTAAACAGTTTGTACGATACGTTGCCCAGTGCACGGTTATAATGGTTCTTTATTAATATTTGTTTTATATCAATAATTTGTAGAAATGTTTCCTATGCACGATACTGTATGTATTTTATTGGAAATGCCATTTTCCAGACCGAAATTTGAGGACAAAAAAGATTTTTTAAATTGCGAAAGACCTGTACCTTCTCTCGATGTGGAAAAAAGGGGGAGGTCAAAAGACAAACTGTATGTTCGGAAGTTTCGGATTGAATGGTATTCGGAGTGTAAGTGATTGTGTGGATGTGTTTATTTAAAAAAACTTTTTTGTATGCCGTGTTTAATTGCGAGTGTAAAATCGGGCGTGTGGAATAAGGAGGGATTTAACAATCCCGCTTAACATCTGTATCTGTACCTATCATTAAGTCCACGAGCCGAACTAACATTTCTATTTTTTATAAAATCTAAATGAAAATCCTTCTCGCCAACGTCAATCTTTCGGTAATATTGCAAATGCAACTAAAATTTCCAGATTCATTTAAAGCCGTTTGACCTTGAAAATTTGAAAATTTTCGCCTGCGGCGTTTTTTTTTTAGTCAATCGATAAATATGCTTCACTTATTTCTCAATGTCACGCCGCCACTGGGACTTTTTACACAGTTCTCTTCATTGTTTAAACAATTGCCAACTAAAAATATAATATGTAAATATATGATACGATAAAAAAATATAAGTATTCTTTAATATTTTTTATATTGTCGTCAACAAAATACGTACGCAAGAATAAGAAAAGTTTTATTGCTAATAACTTTTTAAATTATTTAATCTGCGTGCTCATTAGTATACGTCATAAAGTATTTTTGTTTCTCTCTGACTTAGGCACAGCATCAGTGTATGAAAATTTAAATAGAGATCAATATTAATAATATACGTAGCTATATATATACAGGGTGTCAAAATGTTAAATGGCAAAATTTGTTACATTTCTAAACGGTTTTGTAAACTCTAAAGCATACTCCAAAATAGTTATACCATGTACCATTTTCGAGAGAAGTTGTATAAAAGCAAATGGGGACAATTTAAACATCTATTGTAGTATTTCGAGTTTTGCTCCATTATTTAATTGTGCAGCCATTTTGTTCTGCCTGTCTCCAAATCTGTTTTCTAATATTTTCTGCCCTTATCACTTTTTTAAGCATTCATGTCCATCAACAAATTCAGTCCATTCAACAATTGTTTATTTTAGTAATGGTAGTAGGTAGGTATATAGTAGTTTACAAAATCTAAAATTATTTATTTATTTTAATTTTTTTAACGACCACGTTACATACAATAAAAGTATATTTGAAGTCACAGTTTACATTAAATGATCATTGCTAGAATTCAACAGTTGAAATAATCACGTACGCTATAAAAACATTTATCCAATAAAAAGTTTTTACTTAACCTACAAAATTTATTAAAGTTTAAACTAGTAACATTAACACCATTAAAACATTTACGAAGTGGTTATATAGTTAAATATTTAATTTATTAATCTGAGTAGTACGGAACCTAGAAAACGATAAAATCAAATTTTCTGTATTTCTGGTATTATATGAATGCACGTCTGAATGTTTTGAAAATTAGTTATTAATAGATAATTAATTATCACAATTTGTATAGTTTGATTTACTTTTTTAATATTATTTTACAATATGCTTAAATTTAAAATAAATTTTAATTTTTTTATTTATTTAAGTTAATAAAATGTTTTACAATTTAACTGTTTTAAGTGATACGTAAGAAATTAAAATTATATTCTTAAATGCAAAAACTATTGGTAGCTAAATGTGTTCAGCTCATTCAATGGTAACTTCAATGTACATTCAATAAAATACGTACATACAATACAGTACAATACATTCAATGCACTTATCCCGCTTTAAGTGAGCATAAAACATAAAACTGCAACTTCATTTTTCTCGAATGCTACCGAATTTCGACAAGTATACCTTTTCTTGTATGCTTTAAAGTTTACAAAACCGTTTAGAAATGTAACAAATTTTGACTTTTAACGTTTTTTTTCGATTATATTATACCCATCCAATTACCTGTATAGGCGACACTTCTTTTCAGAAAGAAACCGTTTGCGCATTATTCTTAACGCACAGTAGATATTTACTCGTGTACACATTTTGACATTTTTATCTTTCAAGTTTTTTTGAAACATGAACGAGACACCCTTTATACAGGCTGTTTCAAATTCGCTTCTCACTACAGGGATCTCGGAAACGGTGAGAGGTACGAAGTAGCTTAAATGGGGGCAAAGTTGCGTAATCAGGGGACCAACATTATGCCTCTAAAAAATCATTCTAACATGATAAGTTTTCGAAATATTTTAATTTTTTTATTTTCGAAAAAACCGAAATTTTGCAAATCCGTTTTTGTTTAATTTCGGCCTTATTTGAGGTGATACTGAAAAAAGAAGAACTCTTTCTCATGGCCACTTTTTGCCCTCTATCGGAAGGCATAATCAATTTTTATATGTAACGTTTCGTCTCTCCAGGACCATCATCAACTTAATTTTTTTAAATACGACCATGGAAATGTTATTAGGTACATTTTTTGCAAGCCTTCATGACCCCCAATACTGTACTGCCTCAGCCCAAACCAGATTCAGACGTTTTGTCTAGAAAAATTCATCCTCAGTGTATTCGTTCCAAATTTATCTAAATTTTTTATTTAGATTTCTTTGTTTATTGAATTATCGTACACTGTAAGTGTCGTTAGACCCTGTGAAATCCTTCTAGTTATTTAAACTATTACCACCGCGCTTTAAAATAAAACATTATTAGAGTTTTATTCCCGTGTTATTAGTTATTTCTAGGCTTCTCGAGTGCTCAGAATTCAAATAAATTCCGATCAATTTTTTTCAGGATATTCATACAAATACATCTGACATGTTCTTTCACAGTTGCAGTTACAGATATAATAAATTCCGATAATATTACGCTGATCTTCATTTTTAACTTTTGCAAAATGAAAATGTTTTTGAACAGTTACTGAAATTTTTTAAAGAAGAATATTCAGTTGGCCTTTTGGTTGTTCATATGCATTTATAAGAATTAATTTGTCATAATAAAATTAAAATTGTAATATAATGTTTTAATTTTGACGCAACAACTGATTGAGTTATGTGTGACCAAGTGATGGTAATAGTTAATAATAATAAATGTTTTATTGTAACGCGTGGTAGTAATAGTTTAAATAACTAGATGGATTTCACAGGGTCTAACGACACTTACAGTGTACGATAATTCAATAAACAAAGAAATCTAAATAAAAAATTTAGATAAATTTTGAACGAATACACTGAGGATGAATTTTTCGAGACAAAACGTATGAATCCGGTTGGGGCTGAGGCAGTACAGTATTGAGGGTCATGAAGGCTTGCGAATAACATAATAAAATTCCTAGGGTCGTATTTAAAAAAATAAAGTTAATGATGGTCCTGGAGAGACGAAACGTTACATACAAATATTGATTATGCCATTCGATAGAGGTCAAAAAGTGGCCATGAGAAAGTGTTGTTCTTTTTTCAATATCACCTCAAACAAGGCTGATATGAAACAAAAACGGATTTCCAAAATTTCGTTTTTTTTTCAAATATTTCGAAAACTAATCATGTTAGCCTTGATTTTGTAGAGGCATAATGTTGGTCCCGTGATTGCGTGCAACTTTGCCCCCATTTAAGCTACTTCGTAGCTCTTACCGTTTCCGAGATCCGTGTAGTGAGAAGCGAATTTGTAATAGCCTGTAAATATTTATATACAGGGTGATCCAAATTTTATGCAGGAACCTTCGAGGGCAGATAAATCTCTTTAAAATAATATGTGTTTGCCTTATAAACATAGGTCTGGAACGGCCCCGTTTTAGAGATACAGGGTGTTGAAGTTGTTAAAAAAATTTTTTTTGTTTATATCTCAGGAATCTATTAATCGATCTCAATAAAATTTGGTACAGTTAAGTTATTCTAGTAGGCCTTGCATTCCCTAAAATATGAGCTCTAAAGGTACAACCACTGGTGTGCAACTGGTCAGGGGTCATCTCCTTTGTTATAAAAAGCCCACGCTACTGCATTTTTACAAGTTACTTAACGGATTTATATTCTAATGCACAAAATACGTAAAAAAGGTACTTTGAATTTTTTTCCTAAGATTCGCCCTTTTCAAGTTATACAATCCCCATGTGGCAGACATTTCTAACCATAATATTACAAGAATATTTATGTTTATGCTTAAAAGTAAGTGGAATTTGCAAGCACATTAACAAAATTATTTACACTCCTTTCTACGCCACCTGTGAGGTAGTGTTCCTGGCGTGTTTTAGTTTTCCCTGGAGGCCTAATACTCTTTACAAATAGGAACAATTTAAATCAAAATAATAATAAAATATATTTACCAAACAACAGCAACTAAACAAGAAACAAAATTACCGTTACGTACTTACAACAATTGTTCAAAATGCGAACCACCCACATCGATACATTTTTAACATCTTCTATTAATGGAATTGGAATGGAATTATCTGACACAAGGCGATTGTATTGGTATTAATAACTTCAGAATAGAGAATCTTAGGGAAAAAATTAAAGTCACCTTTTTATGTATTTTATGCATTAGAATATAAATGAGTTACAATGACTGGTAAAAAATGCAGTGGCGTAGATTTTTTCGTAAAAAAAGGTGTGATCTCTGTCCAGTTGTACACCACTGATTGAACCTTTAAAGGTCATATTTTAAGGAATGTAGAGCCTACTATCATACATTATCTGTACCAAATTTTATTGAGATCGATTAATAGATTCCTCAGATATAAACAAAAAAAAATTTTTAACAACTTCAACACCCTGTATCTCTAAAACGAGGCCGTTCCAGACCTATGTTTATAAGGCAAACACATATTATTTTAAAGAGTTCTATCTGCCCTCGAAATTTGCTGCATAAAATTCGGACCACCCTGTACAAGCATAAGGGTAGTCACGACTGACTAGTTGATACAAACGTTAAAAAAGTATTTTAGGGTTGCGGTCTGAATAATTTGAAATGACCAAAATAATATAATAATATTAATAATGACTAGGGTCAGTGTTAAGAATGGTCCAATTGTTTATAAATCTCTATCTTTTATACAGTCATTAACTTCAAAATTAATAAATGTTTTTTAATATTTAAATATTCGTTTTGCAAATAAAAATTTTGAAATTGGCTCTGAATTATTTTCCAAAATTAAATCTTCTGTTAAAATTCTTGAAAAATCTAACGTTGTTTATAAAATTCCATGTCATAATTGCAATAAGTTTTACATAGGTCCGACTTCTAGAACCCTAAAAGGGCGTATTACGTCACACAAAAGTGATTGTAGACTTAATAAAAAGACGGGCTATCTGAGCATGTTGTCGAATCAGGACATCGCATGAATTATGACAATGTCACAGTTTTGGATAGTGAAGAAAATTGATTAAAAACAACTTTTTTAGAAATGTTTCATATTAATGCGGAAAAAAATAATTTAAACAAAAAATCAGACATCAATAATTTAAGCAAAATTTATACCTACATTTTAAAAATTGAGAGTGAAAAAAGTTCTTTACAAAATTCTAATTTGCCGCCAGTGTCAAGGTTGGCAATATAGTTGGCAATACCAAAATTCTCTATATGTTTCTTTTTGGAATCTGTATTCAAACGTCACTAACGTCAGTAACGGCTGAAATTGTTTTATATCTGTCCACATGCATTTTGATTTTAATCGTTTTTGTTTTTAATCGTCATTGAAGTTTTATATGTTTTTATTGTGTGTAATGAAGCCTCTCTTTAAACTAATTTCATGTTAGTAAGTATTTTAAACTAATCAATGTATTTTGTTTTGTAACATCAATTTATTATAGATGTCTTGAAAAAGGAAATAAATACTTCCGAAAGCTCGACGACATAACGAAGAGTGTTTATTTTTGGCCATTTATGGAAAGTAATTTAGCAAAACAACTTGTTTTTGTTTAATTTAGCAACTTGTTATTTTAAAGTCACCATATTTTTTTAATATCTCTGTGGGCGAAGCGCCGAACATTAAAAAATTGCATTGTTTCTAAAATATAAAGTAAACATTTTACATGATTTATTAAATATTCACTAATACTAGTAGGTACGTAGATACGTTACTAATGAATTGTAAATATATATACAGGCCCGGATCCAGAGACTGGTTTTGGGGGTGGCGCAAAGCACTTCTTTATCATTATTATTATTGTTGTTGTTGTTTTGATGACGTAAGGTGTAGGTTAGGAAGGGGGACTTGCATTAATATCGACTAACTGCCTGTTGTCGTTTGGAGAAATTGAAGATCTTTAAAAAATGTTGTGCTTTGGGGGTGGCGATCGCCACATCGCCACCCCCTCTGGATCCGGGCCTG
>NW_019417218.1:33406-34587 GCF_000390285.2 Anoplophora glabripennis
ACCGTTAGACAACGAAATTAATGAAAAATAATTTAGTGAAAACGGATTACTTTTCTATGACAACGGCGTGATATTTTAGTCATCACATTTTTTTTATTTCAATGTGGGCGAAACTCCCAACACAAAAAAAATTCTGTTTTAAAAATTTAAAATATTAACATGATTTATTACGTATTAATCAATAAACCAATTTATGTTTTAAAATAATTATTTTTGCTGTTTTAAAAAACTAACAAAAAATAAATAAAAATACTAATCTGATTAATATTAAATATTTTTTTAAAATCGTTTATAAACAATTATGTGTTACCATTTTTTTTAAAGCAGTATACGTATTTAATTTTTGAATCTCAGGGTCAAATACTTCTGACATTGAGTCAATGTCAATTGACCTAGTTTAGTTGAACTATGTACATATATATTAGTGAAGCTACGTATAGTATTTAGAGACACGTATGAAAATAAATACTATTCGGTTTCCACTTTTTTTTTATTCAGCCACTTCAGCAGCAAATTGGTGCTAAACATATTAAATTAATCGAAAATAAATAAAATGGCAATAAGATTAAACTGTGATTAGTTCGAATTTAATAGAATCCGACCCTATACGGAACATTTACGAAGGGGGGGCAGCGGAGGTTAGTCTCCGCCACAGTCCACCTAGACTGGCCGTATCTAATTCCAATGCACGGGTACCAGTGAATGCAAAATCCGGGGAAGTGGAGTGTGGAAGGCAATCTGATCGCGCGCATCTTTAAGCAGATCCGGATTAAGTAATATTTTTATTACATATTAAACATTATATTGCATCTTATGACAAATATTCAATTTTAAGTTTGTAATTCAGAAAATAGTATATTTTAGTGTCATATTAAATAAAACTACAAAATAATTTAAATATATTTATTATCCTCTAAATAATATTAATTTATTTAATATTTGTCTTTTCGTAGATTTTACCGAATTAAATAATTTGACTTCATGATTTATTCGTACATCGATATACTTTTCACATTCAGCCCTTACAAGTTCTATTAAATGATTACAATTGTTAGGCAAATTATCAAATTGATGTTCATGCAAATTTTCAAATATGTTCACATTCAGAAAGTTTTTTAATACATGATAAACAATTTTATTTTTCTGTAGCCTAGGTGTTCTGCTTTCATCATTATTAAAAA
>NW_019417218.1:36243-61093 GCF_000390285.2 Anoplophora glabripennis
ATCCATCTCGAGATGTCGTAGTAATATGCCAAGAAACAGAAAAACTAATAAAAATTTTTAATAATGATGAAAGCAGAACACCTAGGCTACAGAAAAATAAAATTGTTTATCATGTATTAAAAAACTTTCTGAATGTGAACATATTTGAAAATTTGCATGAACATTTGATAATTTGCCTAACAATTGTAATCATTTACTAGAACTTGTAAAGGCTGAATGTGAAAAGTATATCGATGTACGAATAAATCATGAAGTCAAATTATTTAATTCGGTAAAATCTACGAAAAGGCAAATATTAAATAAATTAATATTACTTAGAGGACAATAAATATATTTAAATTATTTTGTAGTTTTATTTAATATGACACTAAAATATACAAAAATATTTTCTGAATTACAAACTTAAAATTGAATATTTGTCATAAGATGCAATATAATGTTTAATATGTAATAAAAATATTACTTAATCCGGATCTGCTTAAAGATGCGCGCGATCTTATTGCCTTCCACACTCCACTTCCCCGGATTTTGCATTCACTGGTACCCCTGCATTGGAATTAGATACGGCCAGTCTAGGTGGTCTGTAGTCTCCGCTGTTTGGTTGACATTAGTGATGGGAATAATCGAATGAATTAAATAATCGAGAGGTTACCGTTCGAATTAATTTTATAATCGAATGATCATTCGAATGATATATAATCGAAAGTTCACTTTGAAAAATTCCGGTCTATCCCAAATCATATGCGAAACATGTTGACGCTAGGTAAATGAATGACTGTCGCGGATTGGGACATTTCTTCAATATTTCTTTGTTGCCAATTGAGTGGTTCAGCAGCATGTGTTTAAAATGAGTAGTCGCCGCCTAAAGAGGTCCATTGTTTGGGATTTTTTTGAAAAAAAAAATTATATAGAAAACATAATTTGCTATTATTTTCATTCATATGAATTTTTATCCCCGGTAAATAAAGCTCCCATCTAACCCCCCCGCGATGCAACTCATAAAATTCCTGCATACCTTTTTTCTTGTATGTCGGTGCGGTGATATTCGATTGTCTCATCTATCCTCTCGGCCGTCTTATCTCGAGATGTTATAGCTCGTTAGAGCGTTGGAACAATCGAAACATCTGCGCACTCGCTCGAGTAGCGCAGGTGTTAGTAACGCTGTGGCCACTGTCATTCGTATCCGAATAATCGAATGATTCTATATGACCACTCGAGATATCTCGAGAGATTTTCATAATCGATATAATCGATAATTTTCATTCGAGTAGTCCCATCACTAGTTGACATGTATATTTCTGCTTTAAAAATTGGCCACCGCCAATTGAGTTGACGCCTAGTATGATCTTACAAGATGGTAAACGCGTTAAAAGCAAACTGCCATGCTAATTCGGCGAATTCGGGAATGGCTGAATACGTCGACACTTTCATTTTTATTTTAGTTTTCTGTTACATTTTTATTTTAGTTTTCGACTTCGGTTTGCGAGAGGGTGTTCTTAAAGCGCCTTTGTGTGATGTAAGTGTATATACAGTTCTTTATTTAGTGGTTTAATGACAGTACAGCGTATTTTTACAACCTTTATTTAACTTGCCCTGTTAGTATGGGTCAAATCTTGCAACTGAATATCTCCAACCGATTGAGCTGAAATTTTCCATACACGTTTAGTGTTTAGTTTGGATGACAATGTATGGTGGCACTAAAAACTTGCTTCTTTTAAAAAAAAATTGTATGCCTACATAAACTTATTGTATTTTAATTTTCAAGTTTTTGTGTGATAATATGAAAAAGTACCTATGTATATAAATCCAGACAGAGATGATATGGTTACCAGAGAAAACGATTCTGCTACAAGAAGACGATATCAGACGGATTATCCCAACCATCAAGTGCCGAATAAGAAAATGTTTGTAAATATTAGTTCAACATTATAGATTAATACGAGTAGATTATTTACTTATTTTTGTGTATTTCATTTATCATTAACAGATGCGCAACTATTCGAGAGTTGTTTTAAATTATCATAATAATAACTCTTATGCAGATATAAATTACTATATGATATTTCAAAGTAGAAACCAGTTTTCGGGAAATGTCTGGTTAGGCTTTGTGGGTGATTTCTTAAGTTGTCCCCCTTTTCTACCATTGATATTTAATGGGGATACTTATAGAGAATTTTTACAAATTCAGATGAATGAACTCCTGCAAGATATTTCAATTGCAGCCAGGCAGAACTCATTTCAATAAAGTTACTAATAACGGGTTGAATGAAAATTGTTTCAACCTATGAATTCGATATTTGGCCCACTCGATCTCCAGATTTAAATTCGCTTGATTTTTTTAATGGTTTCATGTCAAATTCACTGTTTATGAAATACCAGTAGAAAATGAAACGGATTTAAGATAACGAATCATGAGTGGTCAGCAAATCAGAAAAATGCCAGGAATTCTTGAAAATGTGAGGCAGTCGTTGAGGCAAAAGTTCGTCGCATGTGTTACTGCCAATGGTGGACATTTTCAACACCTTCTATATACATATTTTGCTTTTTCTGATAATTAAGATATAGTTAACTTTTACTGTTAGGTATTTCTGGGCTACTTTATAAAGTTCATTTTAAAATCAATTTCAAATAAAAAATAAATAATTATTCAGAAACAATGCACTTTAGAGAGAAAATTCAATAGGTTTTTTTTATTAGAAATATGACAGTATAACAAACCTTTCGCACCACCGTCATACAACGGTAGAACTAGGCTGCGTAGTAGAGAGTAGCAGAAGGGAGAAGTGTCGAAGGCGATATGTTTACACCTATTTGCTTTATTTGTAAAATTATTTTAGATACCTTGGATAATTAATGTCATTGTCAAATAAAGTTAGTTAGATGTTCAGTCCGTGCCTTAATTAAACGTTCGCAAAACAAATCCATGACCCCTAGCGAGCAGCTCCCAGTTGTTTTGCTATAAAGTGGCGCCCAACGTGGGTCTGTGAACGTTTTTGTGAAAGGCAACGAACAAAGTTACTGTTTTTCGCATGTTTAACATATGCTGTCATAAAATTGTGACATTACTTTTCACAAACCGGTGTAGTAAGGAAGATACAGAAAACTACATCAAAAGTAAGTAGGTACTTGCTTATTTTATGCATGCCTATGACGACTCGCAAGAAGAAGTCGGAGACAACTGATTCAAATATGGCTAACAATCAAGCTGAAGGTTCGGCTAATACGATCACTATGACAAAGGATCAATTTGATGCTCTCATTCAAAGTATTCGTGCTGTCACAGTGCCTCAAGCAGCTTTGATTGGCAATTTTTCAAAATGTTCGTCGCGTTTTGACGGTAGTAAAGACTCTAATATTAGTGTATTCATTGACGCTGTTAAAATATTCAAAGATTGTTCTAATGTAAGTGATGAAAATGCATTACGTGGACTTCCTATGCTGTTAGATGGCTTCGCCGCAATCTGGTGGCAAGGTGTAAAATCCGGTGTAGACACTTGGGCCAAGGCCATAGACTTATTGCGTTCGACTTATGGTCCAAAAAAAGCCTGCGTATCGCGTTTATCGTGAGCTCTTTGCCGCGGAACAGGATGTAAAAACGCCAACAGACATTTTTGTATGTAAATGTCGCGCAATCCTCGCCCAGCTACCTACGAATACGTTGACTGAAGAAACACAGATATGGTTTATGGATTCTTGCATGTGCAAATGCGTGAAAGAATATCTCGCAATAAAGTTTCTACGTTTTCTGAACTTTTAGATGCAGCTCGCGACGTGGAAGAAACTTTTACAGAAAAACGTACTTCTGATGATTGACGGAAAATATCGGACAAACAAAAAGACACTAACCGCGCTAGGTGTGCGTACTGCAAAATATTCAGACATAAAACAGGAGTGTCGAAAACTCGCTCGAAAGCCGAAGGAAAGTGAGCCGCCGCCACGAAATTTAAACTCTAGCCCAGCTGAGAGTAGCAGAACGCAAATTTCATGTTTTGGTTGTGGTACTCCAGAATACATACGTGCCAGTTGTCCTAAACGTAAAGCAACTGAAAGTTCAACAATAAAATTTTGTGAACTTTCCATGTATGACAAAAGCGAAGTTATTCCACGTCCGCGACCTGTCCTATATACAGGGTGATTCATTAACAATGGGAAAGTCGAAAGATGAAGATACTACACGTGAAATGGTGACGATTGGCGCAAACATGCCTTATCCGAAAGTTAATAGTTTCGGAAATACAGGGCGTTGAAAGTTAAAATTTTAAATCGTTTTTTTGCGATTATTCTCAATATATGTAGGTTAGGAACTTGAAAAATTGAGAAACTATATTTTTTAGGCGACGAATAAGATGCGAGTTATTATTTCAGCATTGCTCGTAGAAGGCGCCACTTACGACCAATTTTACCGAAAATTTAGTTAATAACTTTTTACCCTGTATGTCTAACATGAAACTTGATTCAAAACCTAAAAGAGCAATCATTTTTCCATTAATTGTGTATTCTTGTTTCATTACGGTATCTCGATCCGTTTTCGAGAAAAATGGATTTAACGAACACTATGTTTTGATAATACGAGAAATTAAAAGCGAAAGAAACCAAGTGTTTCTTCGTGTTATTACAACAATTAACAATAAAACAAATGAAATTCGTAATAATGATTTAAAGTCAGTGTTCGAAGAATCCACCGTTGACATTTACACACTTTACACAACGTTTTCTGAGAGATCTTCGAGTTTGAAACAACATATTGGGATTGCGTTTGACTTCGTTGGCAGCGATTTGTATTCTTTGCCACAACTCTTCACACGAACCAATAGATTCTTCCAAATAGAAAAATGAAGAGGATTGAAGTCCGGACTTCTGGGTGGCCAAGTAAAAATGCTTCCACGGCTTGAAGAAGTTCCACTTTATTTAAGAAGAGACATGTGGTTCATGCACGACGGAGCTCCACCGCATTTTTCTTGGCCAGTGCGTGCATATTTAGATGCAGTTTTTCCAAATCGCTGGATTGGCCATGTAATCATTTTTGCTTGGCCATCCAGAAGTCCGGACTTCAATCCTCTTGATTTTTCTATTTGGTCTCGAATGAAAGATATAGTTTGGCTCGTGTGAAGAGTTGTGGCAAAGAATACAAATCGCTGCCAACGAAGTCAGACGCCATCCCAATATGTTGTTTCAAACTCGAAGATCTCTCAGAAAACGTGTAAAATGTATCAGTGTCAACGGTGGATTCTTCGAACAATTACTTTAAATCATAATTACGTATTTTATTTGTTTTATTGTTAATTGTTGTAATAACACGAAGAAACACTTGGTTTGTTTCGTTTTTAATTTCTCATATTATCATAAATTGATTTTTCTCGAAAACGGATCGAGATACCGAAATGAAACAAGAGTACATAATTAATGGAAAAATGATAGCTCTTTCAGGTTTTGAATCAAATTTCATGTTAGACATACAGGGTAAAAAGTTATTAACTAAATTTTCGGTAAAATTGGTCGTAAGTGGCGCCCTCTACGAGCAATGCTGAAATTACAGCACGCATCTGATTCGTCGCCTAAAAAAATATAGTTTCACAAATTTTCAAGTTCCTAACCTACATATTTTCAGAATAATCGCACGATTCAAAATTTTAACATTAAACACCCTGTATTTCCGAAACTATTAACTTTCGGATAAGGAATGTTTGCGCCAATCGTCACCATTTCACATGTAGTATCTTCAGCTTTCGACATTCCTATTGTTAATTAATCACTCTGTATAGACATTTTAGGGTCACATGGTGTTGGAGTTATTGACACTGCAGCGAAGCAGAGTGTTGCTGATCAGACGTTATATAATGTGCTGTTGTCCAAAGCCAAACCTTTACTAAGAAACGAGTTTCTGTCAAATTAGCAGATGGCAATAGTGAGATTCGGGATGTTCTAGTAGGTCAAGTTGAGGTACCATTAAACGGTAGAACTATAACCACTACATTTATAGTTTTGCCTCATGCAATTGATAATATTACGTTGCTAGGCATTGATTTCGTAGAAGATGCTAAACTAGTTATTGATGTTTACCGTAAAACATACTGCTTTTCTGATGAGCCAGATAACAAGTTTGATCTATGCTTTGAGAATAATATTTCCCCTCTAACTCAGGTTGAGATCCATGCTATCAGTACCCTACGTACTGAAGAAAGTTCGATGTTGACAGAAGAAAATTGTGCCAGGTTAGATCTTCTTATGCAGAACATTGTATTAATACCAGAGACTATCCACCAATTGCAGTACCAACTCTAAAAAAGAACTGCTTAAGAAGGAAATAGACAGGATGTTGCAGGAAAATGTTATAGAGGAATGTGAGTCACCCTGGGCCGCGCCGATGGTCGTGGTTCCAAAGAAAAATGGAGGCATACGGGTATGTACAGACTATAGAAAGTTGAACACGATCACTACCCCTGACTCCTACCCACTACCGCGGATGGATGACCTACTTCATGCAACGAAGAGAACATTTTTCATGACAACGCTTGATCTTCGAAGTGGTTATCACCAAATTCGTGTACGCGAAAGTGACAGAGACAAAACCGCTTTTATATCTCCGTTCGGAACGTTTAGGTATCTAGTAATGCCGTTTAGTCTACGTAACGCGCCTGCAACATTTCAAAGACTAATAGACAAGTTTCGCGCAAGTCTAGGCGACATTTTGGTACTTGCATACATTGACGATTTGATTGTGCTATCAG
This sequence comes from Anoplophora glabripennis, assembly GCF_000390285.2. Classification (NCBI taxonomy): domain Eukaryota; kingdom Metazoa; phylum Arthropoda; class Insecta; order Coleoptera; family Cerambycidae; genus Anoplophora; species Anoplophora glabripennis. Next base: position 42,972 of record NW_019417218.1, read on the forward strand.
AGAATTTTGTACCCCAAATCACCCCATTTCTTGAGAAAATAACCATGATTTGGCAGGATGTCAAAAATTTGCATGACGTACAGCAGGCTAGACAAAAAGCTTATGCTGACCAACATCGCAGATGAAGTCCGGAGTATAACGTAAATGATTTAGTTTTAATAACCACTCATACAGATAGTAAAGCCTCGAACAAGGTTACAGGTTTCGCCCACGAAGGGATGAACCTTACTTAATCACCAACTACTTACCAAATGGCAGACCCTTCTAAACCGGAAACCCCTCTAGGTGTTTACCATGCTTCAGCTATCACCCAGTATCAAGGTGCTGAACCTATTCCACCCGTAGTTCAGATTCGAAGAAGAGGAAGACCTCCAAAAGCGAAAGGTTCTCAAAATGTTGACTCCACTCCTAAACGTCGCTGAAGTCAAAGGGGGAGGATATAACAAACCTTCCGCACCACCGTCATACAACGGTAGAACTAGGCTGCGGAGTAGCAGAAGGAAGAAGTGTCGAAGGCGATATGTTTACACCTATTTGCTTTATTTGTAAAATTATTTTAGATAGGTACCTTGGATAATTAATGGCATTGTCAATAAAGTTAGATGTTCAGTCAGTGCCTTAATTAAACGTTCGCAAAAACAAATCCATGACCCCTAGCGAGCAGCTCCCAGTTGTTTTGCTATAACAGGGAATTAAATACGCCTTTTATTCTACCGAAAACCCAAGGGAATAGTTTTTTTTTGAAGGTTTTAATGAGAAGGCTTCCCCGAATATCCGTTATTGTTGATAAATTTATACAGAAATACATATAGCGAATTATTCCCTTTAATTAGTTACATTTTTTTCCCAAGTTTAGTCAATCTGCGTTAAACAATTTCAGAGATAATTAAAAAAATAAGATATTTTTCATACACTTGAATGCCGTCTGTCTACGAAACTAATAACTTTAGGTATTTGATTTTACTTTGAATAAGTTAACGACTAACTTGCGAGATGCTTTATACTAAACGCTATGTGTATTCTGTCGGTATCAAACATGCTTTTTGCATGCTTAAGAAATATAATACCTATTTCTGAATTAAATTATCAGGTATCAAAAAAATTACCGCAAGTCGTGTCTAATCAAATGCTTCGTCACATGCGTTGAATTTTTTTCTTGTATTTTAAATCGGATATCGGATAAGAATGATGCAATGCTGTTTGAAATTCATTGACCTCTTTTACTCTCTTGTGGGTATCAGATTATAATTGTTGTTTACAGATATTTATTACATGTTTTGCACATATATTTTATCACGTTATATTTTTGTTCATCTTTAATTTTGATTTTTCCACTAATCCCTACTCTGTCGGTACCTACTGCGCAATCCTTTAAATTTTAAATTTCCCTCCAATCCCGCTCAGTCAACCATTTCTGTTCATATATTGAAGTTTGCGTCCGTTTTATGTTTTTAATTATTTGAATTTTCCGCCAATTTGAATGCCGCTGTCTGAATCTACTACCAATTTTAATGAGGCGCTGTGATTGATCTAATAAACGGAGAGGCGTGGTAGTGGGTGGGGGGTAACCTTGTCTATCTGGGATACCGCTCTCCATCTGGAAACCAAGACTAATTGTAAGTCTGGCCCAATTGTCTCCGTACCTACTGTTGTTGATCTATTACATATGTCATTTGTAATAAAAGTTTATTGATATAAATAGAAACTAATAAAGATTAAGTATCCCAGCAATAGTTTTACTTAAAAATATTGGAGCATCTGCGCCAGACATACCATAATGCATGATGCATGCTATTCTAGGGCATTAATTTTAATTACTTGAAATCTTTTAAAGTATGTATCAGCACAGTATAGAAAACAGTAAATTCACTTCCCCCTTTTGTGGACCACAACCCCACTGCTCTAAAAGTCCAGTAAAGGAACGCTTGATCTATGCGCAATAGCAAGCCCAGCCCCTAGTCCATTTTTTATAAATAGGTTAGATAGGCAGTGAATGTACTGTTTTCTATATTGTGGTATCATTGACAAAATTAGGATTGATTATATCTTGCAGAAAAAAATATGAATAAATTGTACTTATATGTATGTACCTACTTTTTAAGAAAATATATAATATAGGTATTACCAATTATTTTCTTTATTCTCTAAATTTCTCAAACAATTTTTATTCAAACCATATTTCTTATTACCTTTATAAACAATTTTCCGTTAATTTTTAATCACCTTATTAACTAAGGTATAAAAGCCCTCTCTCTTACCTTAGCAGTTAGCTGACTTTTTTCTGCGGAAATGCCATCGATTTCGAGTCGAGCTCTCGTGGCTGCAGCGGCACTGTTCGCTTCGTAGGATACATCACCAGCTTGTAATTTTTTCATTTCAGCACAGTTTGCGCTTTCCTTTTCCGTGCTAAATCCATCTTTTACAACCTGTAATTCAATGTTTGTTTGAGATGTTATAAGCTCACTAGTATGGATGTTTTCAGTTTAACCATTTGATACAGATAAGTGTGATGACCTGATGAGATGACCATTACAGACCGGTATAGATATTAGTAATATAATAATACTAACTACAAAATAACTTATTTGCGTCTTCTCTCAGTTGTAGATATTTAGTAGGTATTTGTTATTTTATAAATTGTGAATAAATCATATAAGGGCACTAAATGACTGTAGCAACAAAATTAGTCAAATTAATTAAGTTGCTCTTTGTAAAAATTACATATATTAATTTTAGATCAGATCATGTTTGGCTGGTCTACAAACCTGTATAACCTACCACAGCTATTAAAATAGATAATACAAATAAAATCTCGGTAGGTAGTCTGTAAAATATGGGCTATTAATCGTTTAAATATTAAGCAGTTCCGCAGAGAAATTTTATGTCAAACTTAGTTTAGTGGAAGAATTAAAAATAAAGCAATCAGTTTTTATAAAATTACTAGAAAGGTAGGCAAACTTCGCTGACGCGAAGTTTGACCTTTCTCTCGGGCCTTCGGCCCTCGGGCCGCGCTGCGCACGGCCTGTGCACCACTCCGCGGTGCTCTCCTCGCTGGTTAGTAGATATAACATTTTTTGAAACACTCTCTACTTTGGTTTTTTACACACCCTGTATATAAAAGTTTGATGAGAATGTTTTTCAAAAAAGAGTAGGCCCCGCTGGAGAAAAGAATAAGAAAAGTTTCTTCCAAACTTCAAAAAAGGGCATCTGGTTAGTAAATATAAAATTTTTCATCCAAAGACTACGTAGGTGAGGCAGAAATGGTAAAATAATAAGTTAAAACATCTGCTTAATAAATATACAAATTTTCATTAAAAGACTGTAGTAAATAAAGACAAAGCTAAAAGTGAAAAGAAACAAAACTGCCCTTAATTCTTTAGAACATCTAGTATATGGATTTTTAAAAAAGCGACTTTTCTTCAAAAGATTTAAAGAAAAAATTAAAAAAATGAAAAATGAAAAATCTAATCCACCTGTGTAAGTTTTACGAATCATCCTGTACATAAGTTGCAAAAAACCTGATTGGTAGGGTATAAGATTTTTCATAAAAATATTCCAGATTTCAGTACAAAATATGAAAATGGAAAAAACAATAAGGAAAGTTTCCTTCTACTCATAATTTTAATCTGCATCAGTATTGTGGAACATTCAATATAAAGATTCAAAAAGACATCCGGTTATTAAATATACAATTTTTCATTAAAAGATTTTAGTAAATAAAAACAAAGTTAAAAGTGAAAAGGGAAAAAAATTGCCCGTTTCGGATGTGGGTCAATTTTGTAGATCACCCAGTACATATATGGATTTTCTAAAAAGCGGCTGCTCAATAAATATACAACTTTTCTTCAAAAGATTTAATGAAAAAATTAACAAAATGAATAAGAGAAAATCTGGTCCACCTGTGTCAGTTTTATGAAACATCCTGTACATAAATTGCAAAAAAACATTTGACACCGTGTGTAGAAATATCTATTTGAAAATTTAGGTAGGTAGTGAAATGAGAAAAAAATCCTAGTCCGTCTGTGTCATTTTTGAAACACTCAGTATATAAATTTGCAAAATGAGTTCTACAATATAAAATTTTTCATAAAAATATTGCCACAATAAATTTCTGAAATATACAGAAACCTCTACACCGATAATTTTGACTTGGGTCAGTTATGTAGAACATGCAGTATATGGATTTTCAAAAAAAACCTTTGGTTAATAACTATATAACTTTTCATGAAAAGATTTCAATAAAAAATTTGGAAAACTGAAGAGATAAGTAAAATCAAAGTTCATCTGTGTCATTTTTATGAAACATTCGGTACATAACCTTTGTAGAAAGCATATGATTACTACGATATCACATTTTTCATAAAAATATTGCAATCAATAAACTGAAATATAGGTGCCTCTGGACCGTTCGAGTTTTAACGCAATTTTTTGGACGCCCTGTATATAGAAACCTATTTGAAATTTTATATTTTTTTGTTATGGAAAGGTTTAAAAAGATGAATCCAGATATATAATTAAATTGCGGCGTTAAATAAAAAAAAAAAAATCTTAGGTTACGTCGTCTGAGATTGAACCCCGACCTAACAAATACAACGGGCCGTTTTTACCAATGCGCTATCGACCGCTTCAGCGACAATTAGTCTGTATTGATATTTTAATTGTCATTCACAGCTGAAGTAATTAACGATTTTTGTAACGTTAAATTTGCATTTTTCTAACACAAAGTCGTCTCGCAAAAGATCCACAATGAGAACGCAGATAAATAACGACATCCTATAACTTGAAAGAGTCTTTAACTCCAACTTAGATAAAACAGATAAATAACATTCCATGACTTGGAAGAGTAGTTTAGCCCCTATTTATTTCTATAATTCGCAACTTTTGATGTTTGGGGAGTAAGTAATACTAATGCAATGCAATGTATAGTAGGTAACTAACGAAGCAAATGTACTATAAAGGGTTTAGGTACTATGAATTGTAGTATGCAGTTTTAGAGGGCAAGTACTTACATTAATTCGGGGGACAGGTATCGTAATCGTAGGCATGTCAAACGGTAGAGCTGCGAAAATGTAAATAACAACCTAACCTAATAATAAGAAATACCTGTGTATGTCGTGGCGTAGCAATGTATTAAGGTTAAAAAAAGGCCTAGTAAGGTAAAATAACGGTCCGCCGCGACCCCACAGACGTCTTTCGCGTTCGGCGTGAAATTATTTTGACATAATTAATCTGACGTTTCTAAAGACGTTCGAATTTTCTCCGGGTGGGCGTGTCTTAAATCTTCAATCTTACGGCTCGCGAAATGGCCGTCTGTCGTCGAGCAGACCCCAAAAAGAAGGCAAAATTAAATATGAAAAAGCGAAAAAAACGTTACAAAAATGCCCCCGAACGACTAAGGAGGAACGACTGAGTATCTGTGCCAAGTCGCACGCCGTTTCGAGGCTCGCGGAGAAGGAATTTTATGGGGTAAACTTCACATTTTTCGACCTTCGTAGACAGCGCATTTTAACGTATTTACGGCCGCATTTCGAAACCCGCGTTTGATTTCGCGGAAAGTTGTACATAAAAAGTGGGAAGAAGGCACCCGGTCGATGAATATGAGTATCTTCGGCACGGTTTTAAATGAAATATCGTAGAAAATGGGGGAAATAAAAAATAAAAAAGCCGTACCCGCGCGCGATTCGAGGCGATCGGCGACCGCCAGGTTTCAGCGGGTGGGCGTGTCGGACTATCGCCGTTCACACAAAAATTGGGCCGCGCCCCTCGCAGAGCCCGAGGAAAACTCAAAATTCACCTCGAAGACGACAAAAAATCGCCATCGAAATACGCCGTGCGGACGAAGGAAGGCAGGCGGGGGGCTTCGCCCCCCGCGAGTCGCCGCCGCGCGGCTCCCCCGAAAAGCCTATGTGGCAATAAGTCGGCGCTTTTTCGGGCCGATCGTGCGACGCAGACGGAGCTATCAGATTTTAATATATATTGATTTTCTGGAGTGGTTTCGCTTTCTGCTACTGCCATTAGTTTCATACACTATTTTTCTTCCATGTGGCAGAAATATCCAGTCAAATAAAAAGAGTAACTGAAAATGTCACAAATAAATAATTACAGACAATACCAGAATTTTAATTCTACTTATTTTTTAAATAAAGGGCATAGTTAAAATATAAGCTAATCATAACTGAAACGTGTCCAAACTGTAATTAAACCGTCACAAGTGACACTTTACGAAAAGCAGGTTTAAAAATACTTAAAAACAGATATTTATTAAAGTTCATTAACTATGAATAACAACATTTCCGCAAAACTCATAGCAAACAGAAATTTTTAAGAACTATTTAATCAAAATGAAAATTTTGAAATTGTTAGAATGCACTTCAGTTTATTATCAATAATCAGATTATTGTTTGATGCCAATTAAAGGGTACGATGCTAATGTAACGGTGCGTGTTGGAACAGTGAAAATTAAAGTTTAAAGTGACCGGTCGAACTACGCAGTTCGAAAGGCCCAAGGCGGCAAAACACATTTTCACGCATGTTTCGAAAATTTCCGGACTTCTCCGCAAAGCCATGATTACCTAAAATGCGCTTAGCCGTAGCAGACGATGCTGATAGTACATGCGACGAAGAACTGCACCGTCACCAACAGCGCAGGAAGGCGCCAACATTTTCGTGCATGTTTCGAAGATGTGCCGCCAAGTAGCCACAATACCATGATTGCCACCAAAAGACATCGGCTATATCAGATAACGTTGACTACGCATATTCTTCACTCCTAGAAACCGCCGACAGCTCAGAAATCCTTTTGAATTTCAGCAAAATTTATAATAGGTCCAAAAATTTCAAAAATTGAAATATAAAGAGGCGTTAGGGTTATTATAATCAACAAAAGTGATTTTCAGAACCATAATTCTTTGGAGGAGGCAGACACCTATAGAGGAATAGTTTTTCAAAATCTAAATTATCCAAACTTAGCGCGGATCTCACAAAAGAACCTCCTGCGGAAAAAGCGCCAAGTGATCGAGACTCGGATCCTAGCCAGTACATATTGTACGCTCCAAATTATTTTCATGCATTTTATTATATGCAACCATATGTTCCAACCTATTCACTCTAGTTTTTTTTAATTACAAATAATTTTGCTAACGGTTGCTGCAATGTTGAGGGCTGGGCGTAGGTTTATTAAGATTTTCTTGTATTGTTTAGAGTATAGCAGGCATGGGCGCCAGTTAAATAAAATTGACAAGGGTTGGGGGATTACAAAACAACACTAATAATAGATAACACAATGCAATATAAATATCTATTATAAATTATTATTTTCGCCAAATGTAAAAAGTATAAATTTTTAATATTAATATTCCAATGCCAAATAACAATATCGTCATCAGTGAAGAAAGAGAGACAACGTCGACGTCATGTATCCTAAGCGTCCATTGAGGTTGGCATCAAGGGGAGGACGCCCCAGCATCCTGGAAATCCCTTTGCAGGTGTGCATGCGACTCACATCTCAGCACTGCGAAATTGAAGACCCCAGGATCCATCGCTCAAACCGATTCCAAAGTGAGAGTACATCAGGGATGCACATACCACGGCCCGCGGGCCGCATACGGCCCGCTGTCGATGTTTATGCGGCCCGCCAACGAATTTTAAAAGTATTCTACTCGCCGCGCTCCGGTCCAAGCATATTATTACGAGACTAGAAATCTGTCGCATCAACTAGATTACAGATTCGCGAAACACGTCGATCCCCGAACAAAGTGGATGGTTCTTGATGTTTGGTAACTCGTATAAATACGACGCATCGCCGGCTACCGGGGCAGTTAAGTTTTGACTACGGATAAGCGAACGTTATACTGTTTGAGAACTGTAATCTGTGACGAGTAAATATTTCGTCGTTCGAACTTGGCTTTTACCGACTGTAACATATAATATTAATTTTGATATGGATAAACCAGGCCCCAGTAAGAAACGTAGTCGTAAGGTTGAAGATGAAAATCGACAGTTTCATGATATTTGGACCGAAAAATACTTTTTTATTTCATCGCATAACAAAATTGTCTGTTTAATATGCAAGAGTAGTGTTTCTATTCCGAAGGAATATAATGTGAAAAGGCACTATGAAACCCAGCATCCAACTTTTACCAAATTAACTGGCGAAAATCGAACGCAAAGAATTTCCACTTTACAACGGGAACTAATAGGCCAGCAATCTATGTTTACAAAACCAATTCAAGATGCTGAAACAGCCACTGAAGTTAGCTTTGAAATATCTCGAATAATAGCGAAAACTTGTCGGCCTTTTAAAGATGGTGAGTTTGTTAAGCAATGTTTGGATATCGCCGCAAAAAAAATTTGTCCGGAAAATGTAAAGAAGTTTGAAAAAATTCAGTTAAATCGGATGACTGTTCAAAGAAGAATTACCGCATTAGCAGATAATATAGAAGAGCAATTAGCTACGAAATCGAGAAGTTTTGAGTATTTTTCTATAGCGCTCGACGAATCTACAGATATAAGTTCAACTGCTCAACTATTAATATTTTTACGAGGTGTAACGCAAAATTTTGAAGTGAGTGAAGAACTGATTGGTATGAGTTCTTTGACAAGTCAAACCAGGGGAAGTGACATGCTCAAAGCTCTTCTAGAAAAATGTTCTATAATGGATTTGGATTTAACGAAAATATCTGGAATTACAACTGACGGAGCACCTTCAATGGTTGGAAGTACATCTGGGATAGTAACTCTGTTAAAAACATATTTACAAACTAAAAACATAAATACCAAGGAATTAATGCAGTTTCATTGTATTATACATCAAGAGGCCCTCTGTTCAAAATTATTGGGATTTGAAAATGTTATGAAAGTTGTAGTACCTACCGTAAACTTTATAAAATCACGAGGTCTCAATCACCGACAATTCAAACAATTTCTCGAGGATATTGAAAGCGAATATGGTGATCTCCTGTTTTACACTGAAGTAAGGTGGCTAAGTCGTGGGTTGACACTACAGCGATTTCTTAACTTGATTGAAGAAATCCAACTATTTCTGGCGGAAAAGAAAAACGACGTCCCCGAACTCGACAACCCTGATTGGCTGTGTGACTTAGCGTTTCTTGTAGACATCACAAATCACTTGAATGTCTTAAATACGCGACTCCAAGGCAAAGATCAATTGATTTCGCAGCTATACTCTCATGTTTCGTCCTTTCAATGCAAATTGAGTCTTTTCAGGACACAAATCAATTCAGCCAATTACGGCCATTTTCCGAACTACAAAAAAATTATGGAGAAGTTCAATAAAACTGACGTCAATTTCGCTCATGTTGAAAAAATTGATATTTTGATACAAGCTTTTGAAAATCGTTTTGTAGACTTCAAAAAAGTTAAACCGCTATTGGACATTTTCAGCAATCCTTTCAACATTTCACCCGAAAATGCGCCGGAATTAATGCAGCTGGAATTAATAGACATGCAAAATGATGATAATTTAAGAAACAAATTTAATGAAGGTAATTTACTCAACTTCTACCGTTGCGTTGATAAAAACGCTTATAAAGAGTTGCGAATAAATGCATTGAAATGCGCAAGCTTATTTGGATCGACGTATATTTGTGAACAAACGTTTTCAGTGATGAAACTTAACAAAACGAAAAACCGAAACCGTCTGGCAAATGAAAATTTGGAAGCAATTATACGTGTGGCTACAAGTAATGTGGAGCCAAATATAAAAAAACTTGTTAGTTCAATGCAATGTCATGCATCAAAATAATAAAACATGAAATATTACATTGTAATGATTACATAATCATTACAACAAACATTTTTGAAGGTTATTTTATTTTTATCATTGTATTTCATACTATTTAAAAATAAAAATTTTCTGTTAATAAATATTGTTTGTAATGGCCCAAATATACAGGGTGATTCACAACTTATCCGAAAAAATTTGGGAATAGATGCATAATGAAAAATGGAGTCAATATCGTAAAAAAATTTTGTGTAAAATCCTTAGATTCCAAAAAAAAATTATTAAAGTTGTAGTATTTACAACCCTTACCTACATCGTTGGACTACTACTGTAGTCTCTAGCGTCATTTGCGTTGTGTGTTGTACGCAATGCTCTCTCTCTCTCCCTCCACTGATCCCAGGTGATTCCGAATAGTGTTTACATTAGTTTTTAGTGTCGAAAATGGCCTACATGTACGGCAACTCGGAGTTGATGGAGATCCTTTTAATTTATGGTGAAGCAAGACAACATTTGTGTTATGGTGAAGCAAGATAATATTTGTGTTAGTTCGTATAAACTGGGTAAGACGGGCCCAAATGTGCTTACACGTCGGTGGATCATATTTTGAACAGTCAACAGAACACTGTCAAATTTTTTTATTAATTAAAACCACAAATAAATTTCAGTAATTAATAATAACAATAGCGGCTAAAGCAGTTGAATTTGCTGATATCAAATAGGTGTTATAAAATTTTATTTATTTCTTTCCTTGGGAAAGAAATTCTTTCAATTTTTTATCCGTTCATGTTGTATGCATGAACAAGGTCAGGTTTTACAGTGGACCAGTTTCCAGTGCCGTGCAAAAGTGTATTTTTAAATCATTTTCGAACTGCCCTTATCGATTTTTTTTACGAAATTGTTTTGTTAGAATCCCCTGTACAGGGTGTTCCAAAGTTCGCGTCTCGGGCCCATAACAGACAAACGAAAAACGACAGTAAAAATCTGTTTCGATGGCGTGAATCCGGACTCGCTAAGGTCCGTTTTGCACTTGAAAAACACTTTTGGGAAATTAAAAAAATGACGTCATTCACTTTTTCTTCCACGAACATACCCATTTTTATGATAACTAAAATTGTCTATTTTTTATGAACATTTTTTGTGCAGAAATTTGTTCTCTATCTCTTCTGTATCCTATTGTATTGGAATTACTCATGATTTAATCAACATTGCTGTGAAAACAATGGCTGAAACGGCTGTCATAAGTCTGTTTACATATTAGTTTGTGTCAAATGTTATTTCTTGCATGATAAACAAACTAGTAAGTGGTTGCTAAAAGTAAAAAATGTTCACAAACAATGAAAAGGTTGCCATGATTTTAATTTATGGTTAATGTCAAAAAAATGGCAGAAAAGCTGCTAACTTATATCATGAGAGATATCCAGAGCGTCAAGCTGTTAACCCAAAAATATTTGCCATATTAGAACGAATTTTGCGTGCTAAAGAAAATGCATTTTCATAAAGAAAAGAGAAAGGAATTTCAAAATCAGTGTGTAACGATATTACCGTAGCTAGGGTATTACAATATTTTGAGGAAAATCCTATAAATTCTATACGACAGGCCATTTTTGCATTAAATTGAAAAATAAGCTCTGTGTAAAGTATTTTGAACTCCAATGGTTACCACGACTATAGGCTAAATAACTTAGAGCACTTATTTGATATACATGTTAAAAAAGACTTAATGTAGCCCAAATAATGGTTAATTTGGACATAGACTCTTACAACACATTCTTGGGACCGATGAAAGTCGTTTTATAAGTAATGGCAAGTCAGATAAAAGAAACGAACATTACTGGGCCACTGAAAATCCACACTATGTTAATCCCATTCAAAATTAGGGCCATTATGGAATCAATGTTTGATGTGGCAGTATTGAAATGCATTTAATTGGCCCATACTTTTATGAAAAAGTACTGAACGCTAATATAGCTATTTATAGTTTTTTGCTTGAACATGTGCCGCTGCAGCTCATGTTCAATATATGATTTATACACGATGATGCTCCTCCACATAAAGCTAAAAGAGGTACAGACTATTTAAAAAATATTTTCGGAACTAAGTGGATTGAAATTAATGGGCCTGTAGAATGGGCTACAAAGTCTCCAGACTTAACGCGCCTTAACCATTTTTTTATGGGGAACATTAAAAAATCAAGTATAATAAGACACCCATGAGAAGTTTGGAGCATTTAAAACAAAAAATTCGCATGTTTGTAAGAATCTTTCAAGCTACAAGGGAAGTGAGGAAAATATTGGATAAATGCTTAGAAGTAGGAGGCATGCATATCGAAAAATTTTTAAAGTAATAATCACAATTTTATATTTTGCTTTGTGTTTTGTTATTAGTTATTGTTATATTTATTAGTTACAATTAAAATTGTTAAATATTTTCTATATTTGGTCATCCTATTTAACCGTCATTATGTGTATTGTTCTAGTTTTTCCTCGTGGAATGACCTTTTTTAAGAAGAACATAGCAACTAATATGTAAACAAATTTGTGACAGGAGTTACATTGATTGTTTTTCACAGTAACAGTGGCGGTTTTACCATAAGAGCTGCGGAGCTGCAGAACACATAAAATTTTATGTATTTAATCATATTAAATATCAACAAAATATTTAAAGAATCCAAATGTACTCGCGCCAAAATAAATCTAGGAGCATATATTATTATTTATTACGACGCGAGCTACGCTCCTTAATATATGCAACCTCATATACAAAATGTGTGCACAGCGAACAATTAGATGCGTCCTTTGTTTTTATTGGCTAATCAGGCACGTGACCCAGTACACTTTTATATGGGCTTTTGTGGCTGCAACAACGACAGCCACTGCTGCAGTAAATGCAGTAATATTTCGTACGTGGTATGTGGTGGTTTATTTCTGCGAGCGGCACGTGTGAATATTTTCGTTTAGGCGTCTACGGATATTATAGTTATTAAAATGAATAGCGTTTCGTTTAAAAAAAAACTTTATTTGGTTCTCTGCCTTATGAGGATAAACTAAAAATAAAAGAATTAGGTGGGCCAACACCACAATTAAATATTGAAGTTAGTGGAACAAGCCGAAGTAAAAGTTATAAAAGACAATTTAACAATAATGTATACACAAAAGCAGAGTGGGTGTGCGGGTGTGATTTAAAAAATACACTGTTTTGTTTTCCGTGCTTACTTTTCGGTGGGGATAAAGCATGGATATACAGTGTGAAAGATTTAAGTTAATTAATTTATTTAGGTCAAATAAACATAAGAAGTCAGTTAGATTCTGCATATTGGGATAATATACGGAAACACAATAAACAGGTAACTAAAAATCGTTATGTATATCGAAAATCATAGATTGCACAAAATTTTGCGGAGCTTTCGAATTAGCACTTCGCGGACACGACGAGACAGAAAATTCGGACAACCCTGATGTGTTTCGTGGACTCATAAATTTTAGTGCAGATCTTGACGACATATTAAAAGAACATCTAAACACATATGGGTATGACCGGGATTTTCTGTGATTGTACCGGGAATTAGCTGTATGATGGTCCCAGAGTTGCACATATAACTCCCGGAATATAATATAATGTACATATATATAAAAAAAGATAAAGAAAAAAATCATAACACGGCGAGGAAAATTAAAATTCCTTGAATTGTTGGTAAATTTCACAAACGATTTTTTTGTTTATAAACAATATTCAATAATTTAATAAAATATATTTAGTTTTGTAGGTACACATGTTGCAAGTGACCCATTCTTAAGCACAACGTCAAGAACGCCGCCGGACGCACCACGGGGTTCCCGGAAGCCGACCCCTGCAGAGTGGCGCCAGGACCAGGGACTTCTGCCACCGACTACCAAGATACCTACAACCGAATGCACACACAGAAGACACTCTCCAGCAAACCCTCGAACCGTCAACACGTCTTTTCATAGTTTTCCTATACATTAGTTTTCAATAAAAATAGTTATTTGTACCGTTGAGAGAGCGTTTTATTCTTGCTGTACCGCGAAAGCAACCCTCAAGTGGTGACCCCGACGTGATCTTTTCAGCGAAAGTACGCGAATTTATGCAATTAGAGTAGTTTTAGTTCGCGCAACGCAGCAAGCAACATGAGCCTCAACCGAAAAAGTCGAACATTATACCGAGACGGAAGTGAACCGTGTCGCAGTGAAACTTCCACCATTTATTTCGGACGATGTAGAGATGTGGCTTCAGGTAGTGGACAGAACTTTTCGATTAGCGCGTATGACAAATGAATAAACAAATTTTAACTACCTCATTACTGCTCTAGAGAGGAACGTGATGAGTGAAGTGCGCGACCTGGTGATGAATCCACCCCAAGACAAGCCTCACTCCGCACTTAGGGCAGCTTTAATAAGACGACTGAGTACGTCTCAGAAACAAAAAACGAGGCGACTCCTAGAGCACGAAGAAATCGGGGACTCGAAACCGTCCCAGTTTTTGCGCCGATTAAGAGCTTTAGCAGGGTCTACCGTTTCAGATTCGCTCCTACGCACGCTGTGGATAGGGCGCCTGCCGTCTAGTGTACAGGCAATTCGCGCGATTCAGAAGAATGCCGCGTTGGACGACGTCGCGGAGGTGGCCGACGCAGTTATGGAGACAGTAATGCCCTGCACAGCGCTCCAGGAGGTGGCCAAATCCAGTCCAAAAGACGCGACTGAATCGCATCGAGAAACTGTTAGTGGAGATGTCGCAGGCAATGACGAAGCTGTTCGCGAAGAGTGAATCGCGGTGACCGACGACGAGAACATCCAGATCGCGTTCGCAAGACCGATCGCGAAGCCGTGACAGTGGTCAGTGATGGTATCACCAACGTTTTGGTGACCGCGCTCGCGAGTGCCGCGATCCGCGCACGTATCGTCCGGGAAACGAGACGGACAGTCGGTGATGGCGAACAGCGACCCGTGCCCGATTCCGCGCCGTTTGTACGTTACGGATACGTACTCCAAGATCCAGTTTCTCGTCGATACGGGTGCTGATCTTTGTGTATATCCTCGTGCGCTAGTGAAACCGTCGCGATCGAAATCAACGTATGAACTTTCCGCGGCAAATGGTACCTCAATTGCTACGTACGGCACAGTGACAATGACATTAAACCTTTGGTTGCGTCGTTGTTTTACATGGCAATTTGTCGTCGCAGACGTCTCAAAACCGATAATTGGTGCAGATTTTTTATCTTTTTATGGACTACTGGTGGACGTGCGCAACAAAAGACTGCTTGATCAAACAACGCGAATTACGTCTCCAGGCCAACTCGCGGATTCTGCGTGTTGGATATGCAGATTTGGATCACCCCTGCGAATAACGACGGATCAGGATCGACAGTTCGAATCGCACCTATTAAGACGCCTGAATAGTTTACTAGGTACGACTCATCTCCGAACCACCGCATATCACCCAGCAGCAAATGGCATGGTAGAGCGTTTTCACCGCCAATTAAAAGCAGCAATAAAATGCCACCCAAACGATCGATGGACTAGCATTCTTCCCACTGTGCTATTGGGAATACGTGCAGCATGGAAAGAAGACATGCAGCTACCGCAGCCGAGATGGTGAACGGACAACATCTACGCCTACCCGGAGAATTTCTTCATTCCCGCAGGACAAACGAAGAGCTCAGCACCGAAGCGAATTTTGTTAAGGACCTCACACGTCATATGGAAAGCTTACATCCAGCCGCAGTTAAACGCCATGGCGAGAAGACGCCATTCGTTTTTAAAGACTTGGCAACAGCGACACATGTTTTTGTGCGTGCGGACGGCGTTAAAACTCAACTACAGAACCCATATGATGGTCCGTTTACAGTGATTAAATGCAACGACAAAACATTCACGGTGCTAGTGCGTGGTGGCGAAGTTAAAGTGTCCATAGACAGAGTCAAACCGGCGTATTGTTTGAATGATGCGACAGATACCAGGAACGAGAACATTAGCCTTCCATCAACTTCTGCCCCATTATCCGTGCCAACCACACCCAAGGCAATTACCACTAGATCCGGTAGAAGGGTCCGTTTCCCTGACCGACTGCAAGTTCCGTGATGGCATCCATACTGGCAGGGGGGGTTACACATGTTGCAAGTGACCCATTCTTAAGCACAACGTCAAGAACGCCGCCGGACGCACCACGGGGTTCCCGGAAGCCGACCCCTGCAGAGTGGCGCCATGACCAGGGACTTCTGCCACCGACTACCAAGATACCTACAACCGATTGCACACACAGAAGACACTCTCCAGCAAACCCTCGAACCGTCAACATGTCTTTTCATAGTTTTCCTATACATTAGTTTTCAATAAAAATAGTTATTTGTACCGTTGAGAGAGCGTTTTATTCTTGCTGTACCGCGAAAGCAACCCTCAGTTTATTCCAATATATTTATACCGTCATGCGTCAGTAGGTAATTCGTGAATAGATGTTTCAAAAAGGTATCAATTTGAAAAATCGTTATTGTGAAAATCTGTATTTTTGTATAAATGGATTGTTCCTTGAAATTTAGAAGTGCCAGAAAACGCGTGACCTTGAAAATTTTAAAATTTTTCGCCTGCGGCCCCATTTAAAGACTCCGAGCACTTATATCCCGGAATTCAATTTAACAACTGTAACAACCCTAAGCAGAACACATTCAACCAATGTTCACGCGCCGCCACTGCACAGTAATGTTAATTAAAGTCATGACTAGTTCCAATATAATAGAATAGATTTTTGTATCATGTTTGTTATTGCAACGTTTTAAAGAGAAGAGATAGAGAAAAAATTTCTGCACAAAAAGTTCATAAAAAATAGATCATTTTAGTTATCACAAAAAATGAGGATGTTCGTGGAAAGAAAAAGTTGATGATGTAATTTTTTTTATTTTTTAACTTTGAAAAAATGTTTTTTAAGTGTTTTTTTTCGGATAATTTCTGAATTATCCTGTAGAGATGAATTTGTTCTATGTAGAATTAAGACGGTAAAGAGATAGGTGTATTAAATAAAATAATAAAACAGGTGGATCCTGCAAAATAAAAAAAGATGCAAATAAAAGTTTGACTTATGCACATAGGCACATCACAAAACCGGCACCAAACGATTTAATAGGAGATGGCAGTGATTCTCAACGAAACGTAAAATATTAATATCTACATTTCGTCCTGTTGGGGACAACAGAATGTCCAGGATGGCCAATTGTCACAAAATATTTATGGGTTCCGATGAAAGAAACTTTGTCCTATTTCTTTATAAAGTATAAGCATGTATTTAAAATACGCTGACTCCAAGAAAGGAGATTTGTGGAACGTAATCTGTACTGATTTAGTCATACAGAGTGTTGCGTCCGCAAGTAATAATTTAGTATTAATATTAGATATTAAGTATTTTTGTTTAAAAACTATTGAATAATTATTCCATAGAGAAATTTGTTGTGTTGGCAATTATTAATTATTAAAAAAGGTTGCAAGCGGCACTTCGCTTTGCAACCAGTCGCTTTTATTTTTTCGTTTATTTTTTCGTAATCAATTTTGTTCATTCACATACAGTTCGCTAAATTCGTAACATTTTTTGGTCCTATCGAGCCTAGGATACTTTCAAAATTAGTTTTCGCGATTGTTTTTCTAACCATAACAAGTTTCTCGAGTTACCTAATTAGATATTTTGATTTCGTTTCATTTTGCAATTGTGTGCATTTTCGTACATTCGTTTCCATACATTTACTTAATTGAATTAATTCATTTATAATACATTAGTTTATTTTATTTTAAACAATTTAGAATTTAATAATCGTAAGTTAGTACTTGTTTGACCTTTTCACATTCGCATAGCTCTTTTTCTTTTTTATTAGACCTCTCAGCGATCGATATTAGTACGGCCGCTTATCGCGTCAATTTAGTTATAGATTTGTTAGAATTTCCTAGTACGAGTGATTATACAGCGTGTCCCACTAGTCCCACTAGTCCAATATCTATGTTAAAATGAGGAATATATATATATTTTTCTTTTTACTGTGTTCCACTTTTCCTGGCCAGACACTAACTTTGGTTTTTTAAATGGAAACACACATTTTTTATATTTTTTTCGGATTCTACATAAAAAATAAAGGGTACTTTGTGTAGAATAGTTCTATTCAAATATTCACAATTTTTGAGATATCTCGCTTGGTTTTTCTAGTCGATATTGGCTGCTTACACTTTCTGATACTGACAGGTTATACTAATAGCTACTAAACCCATTTTTTATCAGATGTTTAGTAAGGATGAGTCTTCCGAATCATGCTCCAAAAACTGGCCTGCGTTATACAGGGTGACCAAAATATCATGTCAAAATTGCCAATTGAAAAATTGAAAAATCTCGA